>NC_051418.1:23758616-23758809 GCF_015228065.2 Penaeus monodon
CAATGCTTTGGGTGTTTCCGTGACTTCTATTTATTAGCATTAATCATCCTACACCACACATGTAGAGAAATATAATAGTATTTTACTATGGAGTAAGACAAGGCAAGAATGACGTATAAAAAGAGTTGAAGAAATATCTAAATATATGTTTATGTATCAACATCCAAAAAAAACTGTTTATTCCATAATAGGA
>NC_051418.1:23758847-23759447 GCF_015228065.2 Penaeus monodon
CTTTTTTGACTACCCATCCAAGATCCGCATCAAAAAAGGATAAATCAAAGATATTGGTGAATAAATCTACCGGTAGACATCCAACACGAAACAAATGAGCAAAGAAAACGGGAGGAAAGCTTGTGCTATTACGATGTCGTTAGTTGCAGCCCTGTGACGCAGAGTGACGTCATAGTCATCTAACAATGACGTCACTGCAACACGACCTGAACTACCGCAGAACTACAACAGGGGGTCTGACGTCATCAGAGAAATCATGCTACTGGCAACGGTGTCCTACTCAGAATGACTTTATCATACTTACATGGTCGCCGCCAACCTTTTAAAATGGCATTGTCAAACTCAGTGGAATGACGTCACCCTATGTAGAATGACGGTCACACTATATAGAATGACGGCTCCTTTTACAGGATGACGTCACTGTATGTAGCATGACGTCATCAAAAATGGATTCGCTTTATCACAGAGGATGACGTCACATGGACAGTATTTAGAGAAGACATAGAACCGCATATCTATCACATAAAATTGTTAGATAATCCACGCATACTGACGTCATAGCGATTGATTACATATAGACACCACATCATCATATTGGCC
>NC_051418.1:23764128-23765405 GCF_015228065.2 Penaeus monodon
AAATATTTTCTGTAAGTGGATGAATACCAATAAGAATGAAATAATATCACATCTATATTTCGACAAGTTTACATTCCATAGGCCTTACAGTAATTGGGATTGGTCAGTATATAGATTCAGAAACTGCTTTTGAGAAATATCGAAGCCTATTCTCAACGTTAACTGAAACTGAAAATGGACACTAATGATATAGATTCTTTGTTTTTTTTCTGGTGTGTATCCATGTTTATATATAAGTGTGCGGATGCAAAACATAATCATTATCCCCTTTGGTTCACCAATGACATTGACATTACGAAATCGAAGAAACATGAATATATGTACGTCTGAATATTAATCATTATGTATCCTTTTTTTTCATCAGTCACAATTATTATTTATGAATTTTCTCATTACGGTTCTTTTTGATAGATATAATTCATCATCTCGAGACACAATCCCCTTCTTTCAGATAGCTATGTAGATTGATGAATAAGTGAATAAACTAATGGCAGCATATGTCTAATATCCATATCAATGGGACATTTCCAAAACATCTTTCATCTTTCCAATTGGATCTTAGTCGGTTTACACGTGAAAAGTAAGCCAGCTTTGACTTCTGAAAATATATCAATATCATTCAGCTTAATTCTACAAGCATACCTACCTTCAATGTGACGATATACGAAAGATTACATCATACACTTATACACTCTCTCGCAGTTATCAAAATACACCTATACAACATTATCGACCATGTATTCTGGGAGACAATATTAAGACAGTTATGAAAATAATGTATATATATATATTCTTTTTTATTTCTCTCGACCCCGGCTAAATGTGAAGGGAAGAGTTGCTTATATATTATACTCTTTTTTTTTGAGTTGAAAATATACTTGAGAGATTGGTGATGGCAGAAATTGAAGACAGCATAGAATCCCATCAACAACCTGTCAACTGTTAAATTATCATCATCACCTTATTAGTTATCAGATGATTAACAAATGCCTGTTAATTATCAAATTTTCATCACCACCAACTTACTAGGTATCCAATAGATTTCATCACCACCTCTCAATTATCAAATGATCACCATCACTGATCTGTCAATTTGTCATCCATTGCGTCAACCTGTCAACTTGTCTTCGGGCGCTATCAACTTGTCATTATTCATCACCAACGTGTCACTCTGTCATCAGTCATCGCTAACCTGTCAACCCGCCATCAGTCACCACCAACTTGTCAAACTGTGGTCAGTCAACACCATCTTGACAAAAGATTCTTCGTCTCGAGAT
>NC_051418.1:23766069-23767393 GCF_015228065.2 Penaeus monodon
CATCATTACTCTATAATACTACTCTAATAATCTATATCAATCTCATTATTCGATTTATCACATAATAAATACTCATATAGGTACGATCATCTCCAGATAGCTTCTACTCAAAGCTAGACAGGATGACGGAGGTTTAACACTCTTGCTGTACTTCCTTCACTATTTTTCCTCATGCTATACCATTTTTTCTCTCTCTCTTTCTCCGCTTGACCATTTTTCGGTCTAGCTCTATTTTTTTTTCTTTTTCTTGTTTGTCTTCCGGTTTTTTCGTTGTCGTATGTCTGCCCATTTCCATCTATTGAGTATATCCTGACTGTTCTTTGTCCCTTGTCTCTTATCTTTTCCTCTCTTCTATCTTTCTTCTCTTCTTTCTCTTTCTCTTTCTCTCTTTCTCTCTTCCCTCTCTTTATCTCTCTCCTCTCTCTTTCTCTCTCTTTCGATCTTGTCTTGACTTCTCATCCTGTTTCGTAGTATGATCACATCTATTCGTCTGTCGTCATATCCGTCACTTTATCCAGCTGAAGCGGTCATTCCATTTTTCAGTCTCCTTCTCCGACTCCTTCTCATCACGGATTTACGAGCTAATATGTTTGAATTATTTGATGTTCTGGTCGCCCATCTCGGTAGTTGATGTGGTCGTTTCCTCCTTCTGTTAAGTACGACTGCTCTACTGTTCTTTGTACGTATCGTCTCGCGTCTCTTCCTGGATGCCGATCTCTCTCTCCCTCCGTGTCGATGGCTCTCCGCTCTGTTCCCACTCCCTCTCCTCCGAGTTTCTCTCTTTGATTACTTGTCTTGATTTCTATCTTGTCTTGTAGTAAGTAACACAATAGAGGATCAATCACACATTTATCCGGCGGGCGGCACAGCGTCCACCTCAGTCCCGCTGTCATGAATGAAGCGTGATGAGAGCTGGGATAAGGGAGAAGATGTCGGAAACGTAGAGGTGGGGGCGCCACATCCTGTCGAAGGGAGAGAGGGTTTCCTTCTCAACGGCGGCGTCGCCTAGATCAATGGACACGTGTGGCGGGTGAGGTGCAGGTGCGGCAGGTTCCTGGGAAGGACGATCTTCTCCCCCGCGAGGTGTCGGGGAGGCGTCGTCCGGGCTCTGTTCCGACGACCCCCTGCGCACCGAGGTTGTGACCTGTGATACGTGGTGGCGAGTTGATCGTCACTTGACCTGAAGACCCGTCAGAGCCGAGGCCACGCTCCCACCCGAGTCGACGTCCCTGCTGGTCTTCAGGTACTTCTCGATGGCCGAGCCCAGGAGGCCTGCGTCGATGGTGGAGCCTGACGAGTCCCACTGCAGCTTGCCTTCGTCGAT
>NC_051418.1:23767435-23767523 GCF_015228065.2 Penaeus monodon
GGGCGCCTCCAGCGTGCCCGCCTGGCCCACCAGCGGCGCTGCTACGTAGTCGCAGTCCGTTCGCCGGATAGTGATGGGCACCTGCGGT
>NC_051418.1:23767555-23767922 GCF_015228065.2 Penaeus monodon
ATTTTGCTCGGCGTCCCAGCACACGGCGATGCTCTGGGAGCGACCCCTAGCCCGAGGGTTGGGCATAATGGGTAATCCTGCAGGCAGGGAATCGGGCACGGGCAGTCCTGGCGGCGTGAGGCGGTGCGTGGGGCCGAGGAGTGACACCAGGTCATTGTTGGTGACCACAATGCCCGAGCGATCCGTCCCGGTGCTGAAGGAGTGGCGCTTTGGGGCCTCGACGGGAGACGCGGGGGTCGCCGTGCCGTGGTACGACCACTTCCGAGCTCGCCGGGCGGCTGCGGCCGTTCGCTCGTCGTCCTCGAGCTGCGTCATTTCCAGGACCTGCTCCACGGGGGAAGAGCGGATCTTCAGTTTTACCATGCGC
>NC_051418.1:23767987-23768893 GCF_015228065.2 Penaeus monodon
GGCAAGAGCAGCAGCTCCCGCCACGGGACTGCCTATCTCCCCGCTGTCATCGACCTCCGCGCCCTCTAGGTTGAGGCTGAAAGCCTTCTTCAGGCAGCGTTTGACCTTGGATGCCGAGTTACGACGCGAAGGCGGGGTGTCTATCGGCTCCAGCGCGCCCGTGGGTGACTCCCGCGAGCCCCGGGACTCCCTGGAGGAGCCCCGCGAGAAGGAGCCCCTCTTGAGCGCGAGGGGCGTGGGGGCCCAGCGCTGCGTCGGGGAGCGGAGAGGAGGCGACTTGCTGGTCGGGGACCGGCTGACGGGCGACTGGCACGTCGGGGACCGGCTGGAGGGGGAGCGGGCGGGGCTCCTGCTGGAGGTGGGGCTCCGGGAGGAGGGACTGCGGCTGGCCGGGCTGCGCGACATGGGACTCCTTCCCGTGGGACTGCGGCACGTGGGACTCTTGCTGCCGGGACTCTTGAGGGTCGGACTCTTGCTGCGGCCGCGGGTGAACGACAGGATCCTGGCGCGGAAGTTGGCCCAGCTGGGCGCCTCGGGCTCCTCCTCGGGGGTGAGGAGGGCGTCGCCGGGGTCCTCGCAGTCCCCCTGAGGAGGATTCTGCTCCAGGGGCGAGTACGACGCGCGCCGCATCTGCCGACGAAAATCAAGCAATTAGGATCATTCTAACATAAACACTTAATAATAATCCATCTACACACATCCACATCCTATTAAGCAGAAAGTTCATGATGTGACTGATTCATTCAGATATAATATTCGTATTTTATAGATCATATGCAATCAAGTAACAGTCTGAATGCGCCACACAACGTCCCTATGGACTAAAAGTGGCGTTTTACCTCAACACTTCCTAATATATATTCAGATAAACATTAGAGTGGCAGCAACAGACGACGATGCGTTAGT
>NC_051418.1:23769361-23769935 GCF_015228065.2 Penaeus monodon
CGCCACCTACCCATATCGTTCCCTGTTCAGTCCTCCTCCCCATGCCACCCCCCCCCCTTCCCCTCCCCATCTCACCGCGAACGAAGGAAAAGGTGCCAAACGGTGATGCCATTGTGCCACCCGGTGCCAGGTAGGTCCTCGACTGATATGGCCTTCCCTCTCTCTCTTGCCTTTCCTTCCTTATTCTGCCCTTCCTTCCCTCCTTTCCGTCTTATAGCCCTCTTTACCCTCCCCTTCCTTCTCCTTCCATCCTATTCCCTTCCTTTCCCTCTCCTTCCATCCTATTCCCTCCTTAACCTTCCCTCACCTTCCCTCCCCTTCCCCTTCCCTCTCCTTGCCCCTCCATCCCCTCACCCTCCTCCCTCCCTTCTTACCCTCCTTTCCTTCCCCCTCCCTCCCCATACCACCCTTACCCTCCCCTTCCCTCCCGAGTTAATTAAATGTGAACGGAAGTGACGTCACCCATTATCGGCGAAGCGTTGCGCGCCGCCCGCCGCCATTAGCGCCGCCGGAGCCGTGTGGGACGTCGGGCTCGGCGTCCTTCTCGGAGGCCGGAGTTGGTTGGGCTTGGGGC
>NC_051418.1:23770909-23771150 GCF_015228065.2 Penaeus monodon
TCAGCAAGATGGAAAAGATACGAAACAAGAGATTCAGCGGATTAAAATTATGTTGCAAACAGTAAATTCTTGCCAAGAAACTTAATCCCGAACTTTGCATTTCTCGGAAGTGTATATTAGTTATGCGAATGGAGGACTAGATAACATGTGAAGTGAATATGAGTGGAAAAAATGAGGGGGATATTATTAGTGTAAACTGTTGTTTTCCTTTGTTATTTTAATTCTAGTATATTTTAGTAAC
>NC_051418.1:23771347-23771599 GCF_015228065.2 Penaeus monodon
GCTCCATCTTTCTTTATCTCCCCCTTCTCCAACACTCACAAAAAACGATCTTTTTTGCCAAATCCTCATCAACATAAATAGATACGATAAGAATGACCTTTGAATATGATGCCTGCATTAGTAATTTCACCAAGACTGATGTGTGTTTGCAGCTATGTTGCAATCTTGCCAGAAGAAAGGAATAAACTAATAAAAGTGCACTTATTGTTGTAGTCCTTAATGGTTAACAATTTCAGAATGAGTGGTTACACA
>NC_051418.1:23774328-23774420 GCF_015228065.2 Penaeus monodon
TACATTTCAACGACCTATATTCCCAGAGTATTGAACTGACACTTACAATATTAGCGAAAAAGTAAAAACCCGTCAGTTTAATGCATGGTGAT
>NC_051418.1:23775284-23775430 GCF_015228065.2 Penaeus monodon
TAAACCTTTGATAAATAAACAGACATAAACACGAGCAAGAACATGTTTACACAAAAATCTTAAAATGAATAACAGATGCAAGAATCACATCAATCAATAAAAACTGACAAGGGGATAGGGAGACGAATTATATTTTATTTTCAACC
>NC_051418.1:23775492-23775663 GCF_015228065.2 Penaeus monodon
GTCCAAGGTTGATAAACACTTCTGAATCAACGAAAAACAAAGGAAGACTTACACTAGAAAGAGAAAGAAAATTAGAGATTTACTTGAACGAAATTAAAGGCAGACGAACACCTCAAGACGCTATGGTGAGGAAGGAAAGCGCCTTCGGGTCTCAAGTAATATGGAGAATCT
>NC_051418.1:23775870-23775989 GCF_015228065.2 Penaeus monodon
AGCTTTCTTCCGGCCGTTTATGAGGGTGATATTGCGTTACCGTATAATCTCGCTTCATAGGGAATGCCAATAAAGGAAAGTGGCCCTCTTATGGATTTCCTAAAGAGCATTATATTTTT
>NC_051418.1:23776500-23776829 GCF_015228065.2 Penaeus monodon
AACAATAAGCAAGGACTTCCTTTATTGCAAAATACAAACTGTAAACAAGGAATACCTTTATTGCAAGATCTAGTGCAACAGCTGTGCATCCTCCGTTGTTGGGAAACTGTCCTTAATTGTCTAATCAAAAGACCAAATCACGCTATTGTGTTCGTTCACCCTAAGCATTGAAAACCTCATGGCAGTTGGTTGTGCGTTCTGTGCAGGTTTAAAGCAGAGTGTATGTGGGTGAGTAGAGGTGAAGACAGCCATAGGCATGCTGGGGAGAATTACTGTGTATGTATGATGGCCAAGTGGGTTCTTAATACTGTGCGTCACTAGTTTACCAA
>NC_051418.1:23777569-23778189 GCF_015228065.2 Penaeus monodon
AAGAATGAAATATAAAAAAAGAAAAATACATATCCGTCGCGAAAGGCAAAATACATGGCGTGCTTTTTAAAGGCTTTTTTCGCGGACCATTATTTATGATTCACCTGGGAGATTGGGGAGGGAGGCTTAAGCGCTCGAGGGTTTTGACGGAGTGACTGGGGAAGAGGTTAAGGGTGGGGGAAAAATGAAAAGAAGAGAAGAGAAAGAGGAATGCTAGGAGGAGGACAAGGATGGGAGTGATCATACATTGTTAAAGGAAGAGGATGTATAACCCTTAGACCATTAATTTTTTTTTACAATCATCTCCATTTCTTAGATCGCAACCCTGCATTGCCAATGTACGAATTGCGTCCCCCTGCCCTTACTCGAAGGCGTTTCGGATACAAGAGTCGAAACTGTACCGTGTGTCAACAAATATAAGCTTAGAAGTACAGTTCAAATATGAACAGTGCAACGCTAATAAAGGTTAATATTCAAAAGGAACACAACAAAAGGCAGGCAAAATCGACTATCCAAATAAGAGAGTCACAAAGGGATGGACAAAAGATCCCTTCGTCGATTCGCTTGTCAAAACAGATTTTGTCGCTGATCGTGCAGTCAGGGAGACCAAAATAAATATG
>NC_051418.1:23778316-23779708 GCF_015228065.2 Penaeus monodon
TTTTTTCATTTCCTTTATGAAATCTTGGTTTCATACACGCACATTTTTTCTTTTCCTTTATGAAATCTTGAAAAAATAGACTCCTTTGTTATTTTTTCTCGAGGAATAGCTCCTACGTTTGCTATTCTTAACCCTCTCTGGGTGGCCGGATTTTGATGCATTTCGTCATTTGTTTATCTAGCTTATATAAAGCGTTTATTAAGTTTAAATGGAATAATATTAATGAAGAAAACATGAACTTCAGTTACCATCCCCTTGGTTGTAAAAAAAGATCAGATGCAAAATATTCACCGGAAGTATTTTAACCCCCCAAGCCAACCCGTGGCCCTATTTTAAAACTAGCGCAAACAAGCAGATGTAGTATAACCACTTAACCTCATCTGATAAGATCCGACGCACACCAGCTCGCCATATTAGCGTAGATTTACCCCATGTAAATTACTTCCAGGGGGTAAATTTACCTCTGCGTGAGAATACGCGAAGACCCAGAAAGAAGTGAGATATAATTTTCATTATTTTTTTTTTTTTTGTAGTAAATTAGACACAATGACTAAATAAGTTAAGTCGCGGAAACCTGTAGGCAAATCCCACACATGACATTTCATTATTAATGGTGTTGCTATATATTATGAAGAGGATAAGGTGAATGGTCACAGCAGGACCGCTTCCGCCTGAGACCTCATGCCCAACTCAAGCCGCCAGCCCAGGGGGATCTCGTGGGGAGCCGGGGTTTTGGGTGGGTGGTTTGTGGGGACCATAGACGAGTGGAAATATGAAAAATTTAGTCAAGGTCGTGTTGAAGATGATGAAGAAAATGGAAAGCGTAAACACCCGTGTCAGGATTCGGTCAAGGGAGGTTCGAGCAGCGTTGGATAAACGAACGAGCAAATGAACCACATCCTGAGCGCACAAATTGCCATAAAGCCGTACCCCGAAAAAATCTAACCGAGGAGCTTCGCCATCTTCCAATCGTCGTATAAAGCTACCCCCTTCCCAATCACCACATTTCCTGCCCGACATACTTCATCAATTAACGCATTCTGTACAGTTTAAAGATGCAAACTGGGTTTACCTTATGGTGAAGGGAAGGGTGGTTGGGAACTGACGAACTTCTGCAGCTGAAACAATTATTCTACTTCACTGAAAATGGCGTTATTCCTGAGTTCGTAACAATTTCATCATTATTGGGAAAGAATTCGAAAACACAAGTAGTACTATAATTTTTTTGCCGATAGATGGCCTTGTACATAATAATATAGAACTAAGGACATATTTAACAAGTGTTCATAAAAAAAAAAAAAAAACGCATTTAGGTATGATTTCATAAAATCTAAAATATAGAAATACACTGAAAATACAGTGCATATCTAAGAGAGTGACAGTGATTAAATT
>NC_051418.1:23780818-23780891 GCF_015228065.2 Penaeus monodon
CAGTGATATTCATACGTGAAGCTAATAACGTCTAGCCATCTTATCATTGTGATAAGCTTCATATTTTTTTCCA
>NC_051418.1:23780931-23781628 GCF_015228065.2 Penaeus monodon
TGTGATAAACATGAATGTATGTAGAAAGATATGGATTTTCAGATTTTTGTGTTCTCTGATAACATGAAGGTCTGCATGTATTTATGGTCAATGTTTGCAATGTGCTGGTGTGTAAAATTTCCTTTTTATTTTACATGACAGTAATGGTAATGTTAACTTATATATCGTTTAGATACAGCTATGATTAATGTCAAATAGCAGTTAGTGAAATTAGAATCAAGAGCAATTATTAGCGTGCATCAGATGATACTTCCAAATATCGCTAAGAAATCATAACACATTAGCAGATGCAACGCGTTAGGAATTAATTATATAGTTCTTAAGCGCTTACTTGACGCAGTCTGTGAGCAGTAATTATCATGTTCTAATTTGATGTGTTGGCAACCGTGAACTTCGGATTTCCTTTGATATTGTTGTGTTTCAGATGGTTTCATATATTTTTTTTCTGTTTTCTCTTTTCACGCGCTGTTGGTTGTGATTCGTGTTTCGTAACCTTTTGATTTGTTTCGAACGATTTGCTATGAAAAAAATAATACAAATTTCTGTTCCATGACGGGGCTTACTATTATAAATTGCAAAGCCAAACCAGGGTAATACGCTTTACGTAGAAATATATTAATAATTTAGGCAACAGTGCGAATACAGTCGTGCTGTAATGGGTAAGGAATTTTCGTCTGAAGTTACATGTACCTTAATT
>NC_051418.1:23781650-23781742 GCF_015228065.2 Penaeus monodon
CGTGTTTGTATAAATCCTTTCCTTGCCAAATATGTGAGAGCATGCTTCACACAACATTAATCAACATCAAAGTGTCACAATTTGCTGTTTTC
>NC_051418.1:23782407-23782476 GCF_015228065.2 Penaeus monodon
AAACAAGAGCAAAGATGCAACCCTGCAATGCGCGATACAATATCCATCCAAACAGCTCATTCAGCCAAC
>NC_051418.1:23782603-23782680 GCF_015228065.2 Penaeus monodon
TCGCCCCAAACTATTTTTATCACCGAGATGAAAGCTTGGGCTGAGGATGGGAATGGGAAGTGAAATTAAAAGAAATC
>NC_051418.1:23782947-23783586 GCF_015228065.2 Penaeus monodon
TAAAACAACGTGAATGAAAAGGAGCAAAAGAATGAAAGAGGCAAAAAAGTGCATAAAGAAATACATTAATAGATTTATACATCAAACATCACTCTCTTGGTCCCATCCGTTGGCAAAGATTGATTACCATCAATGTAATTAATTACCAATCTGATTAATTACCTTGTTTACAAATCAACATTCTATTTACCTTGATTATTTGCAAACCAACGTTGCAAATGAAGGGAATAAGACTACCCAAAGTTATTCCTCAAATATTGATAAACCTCTTCAGTCATTACAATCGTCCCTTTGCAATATAATTTTCTTCTCTGCAATATAACCCATTCACAGTAACCTCAGTTTCCAGTATAATTTCAACTTCCCAACATGACATCAACTTCGCAACACAAGTTCAACTTCACGACCGTGACTTCCACTTTGCAACATAGTTTCAACTTTTCAATAAAACTTTTTCGCCTCAAAATTTCTATTCCATGATACAAGATCAATATAACGAAACTTCGCCAACGTGTTAATGAAACTTCAACTGCGCAATATTCCCCTTCACAGTTGCAAAACTTGTTTACATTGAAATGCAACAAAAATCTGAGGAAGAGCGATGGAAAAATCATTGAAATCTAATACGAGTTCCTTTCG
>NC_051418.1:23783613-23783720 GCF_015228065.2 Penaeus monodon
CATTAAGGAAGAAAGATATCTCGGGAGAGACGGAGGGAAAAAGATGAGGATGTTTTTGAAGGGAAAATTTTATTTTTTATTTAACCAAAAACGAAATCATTGTCAAA
>NC_051418.1:23785446-23785645 GCF_015228065.2 Penaeus monodon
TTCTTTATCAAGGAAAAATGGAAAGAGATGGTTTCCACGTATGAAAAAATGTATATATATTTAAGAAGTTTTGATTCTTAAATGAATAGAGGGAAGAGAGGGAAGACAAAGCCATTCGGGTAGCCATACGGACACAGGCAGACGAGAGGGCGAGAGATTGGGGCCAAGAAGAGAGAGGGTATGAGGGAGGCACAGCAGA
>NC_051418.1:23786015-23786124 GCF_015228065.2 Penaeus monodon
TTCTGCTACTAAGTTTCTCTTGTTAATTTATCTTTGTGTTCTTGTTCTCCTCCCCTCTTCCCCTTCTCTCTTCCTCTCCCTTGACTTCCCATATTTTACGCAGACTCTC
>NC_051418.1:23786363-23786481 GCF_015228065.2 Penaeus monodon
ATAATTTGCAAGCATCCAATCATCGGGGTTGCCACGGGTAAAGGTGATGGAATGAACACTTGATAAAGAGCGCCGTCTGCTTCTTTCCGTCTTCTCTTTCTCCGGGTTTCCTGACCGT
>NC_051418.1:23786930-23787224 GCF_015228065.2 Penaeus monodon
GCTAAAAAAAGAAAAATAAGCGATCCGAATTCCGTACCCCCCCCCCTTTCCCCCTCGAAAGCTGTTGATCATCCCCAACTTGAGCGAGGACGCAGGAGGTGATAACGAACCCAATTTTCTCCAAGGTCACGCGCCTCCTCCATGAAAGACTTCGGAGAGGGTCGATCACAGACAGCTCGCCTCTCGAACCTCCCCTTTCTACCTGTGCATGAAACGGAAGCAATTTCCTGACGCGTCCTGCTCCGGTGACTCCAGCCTTCTGGCTCTCCATGACGCCATGTACAATTTCAGGAA
>NC_051418.1:23787247-23787341 GCF_015228065.2 Penaeus monodon
ATAATTACGTAACGAGAAATAAAATAAAAGTTTCTGTTTGCTGTTTGTTTGACTAACGGCATCGAATCCGTAGAAGCTGTTTGTCCAACTACTC
>NC_051418.1:23787379-23787675 GCF_015228065.2 Penaeus monodon
TGCACCTGCAAGTTTGTCCTAAGTTGTTCAAAACGTCTGAAGAATTTATTACCTCAGCGAGCGTTTCCTCAAAGAAATGTCTTAGGATTTCTCAGGAAGAAAAAGAAAAAGTTCAGAAATAACTTAGTTTCATAACATATGAGGAATGTGTGCCCTTTTTTTTCTTTGTCTGATAGGATGCAATTGCTGTTGTGAAAGAACAATATGCTAGTGTCCCATCTTTGACATTAGCAGTTGCTGCAACGGAAATTATGCTTACATAAGTTGAGCATGAGAAAAGGATGCAAATACATTAC
>NC_051418.1:23794515-23794742 GCF_015228065.2 Penaeus monodon
CGCTAAACAAAGACAAAAAACAAGTAAACAAGCAAATACGTACAGAGTCATCAATAATCGTGTAATACAAAGGTCGGTAAACACTATGGTGCTGTGTATGCAATAGTGTGATTATCGTATTTACAAGAGCCTGACAAAAAAAAAGATTATCATCCTGGCCTGGGCAATCAGTCATCAAACATGTTATTGTTCAAAACCAGACCAGCTGCGTACCTTTGATATCAAAC
>NC_051418.1:23794778-23795277 GCF_015228065.2 Penaeus monodon
ACTCACAGAGCTAAATTCGATTCACAAAAAGGGAAGAAAATTTGAAAGGTGTGGGTAACTAGCCTAAATGTTATTGACAGAGAGAAAAGGAGATGCGAATGAGGTGTGAGAAACTGGCCTAAATATAATTCACAAGAAGGAAGAAAGTGAAGAACTGGCCTAAAAACAATACACAATAAGATTTTGTGGAACAGATCAAATTTTAATCCACAAAAAGGGAGAGAGTAGGTCGCCTAAATAAAATACACCAAATAGGAAAGAAGTATGAGGAACAAGTCTAGTTGTAATTATAAAAAATAGCTATGTCTTTAACAGAATCCGCAGAAAGGAAGAAAGATGAGAGTAATTTTGCTGATGTAATTAACAAAATGGCAGAAGAATGGGAGGAGCTAAAAATGCCTTGTTAGTAATTTTGGAAATAGTATTCAAACTTCTTGGAAAAATAGCTAATCTCTTCTACTCTCTTCATAACTGTCTCTACCAAGCGTCATAAATCTCC
>NC_051418.1:23795567-23795854 GCF_015228065.2 Penaeus monodon
AATCTCGGATTCTCAATACACGAAACAGGGTGCCGAGTGTCACCCATTAATCAAATTACAAACCAGTATCGACTCTCGTGTATGGTGCTGACGAAACAACATACACGGCGCTGGTATGCTAATTAACTCCAAATCAAAACAGTTTTCCTGTTTCTTCTCCTTCATGTTTCCTTTTTAAAAGGTAGTGCGCCGCGGGGCATGAAAATGAGGGTGAAATATAAATATCAAGTAGGATTTCTCGGAGGAAAAAAATCTTAGTTTGCTTTTTAGCCAAACATACTTGAAGA
>NC_051418.1:23797058-23797189 GCF_015228065.2 Penaeus monodon
GTAGCTGAACATTATATCAAGACTGAAAATGAATAGAAGGGCCATTTTTTGGTTGTCATGGAAACGATGTTCATCCTAGTGAAGATGAGGTATGATCAAGGACTATCAATATATCTGTATATGAGTGTGTC
>NC_051418.1:23797331-23797467 GCF_015228065.2 Penaeus monodon
CAGAAAGCACTATTAAATTGCACTGAAAATAACGATTCTAAAGATTGAGTGTAATGATCACGAAATCGAAGAATGTTGTCAGATTGTAATTAAGAAAAAAGAGGAAGGGGGAATGGAAGGGGACATAGAGGGAATG
>NC_051418.1:23797650-23798102 GCF_015228065.2 Penaeus monodon
AATTAATGCAGAGATATAAGGATAAAAACGGACAAAATACTGGTGTTGTTTGACTGCCTTACATCAAAGCGCTACCTATGACCATTTCCTCTGCACATGCATCTAACATTTCGAGTTCCCCAAAGTCCTTTTCACTATTCTCTATATTCCACTCAAATCGGTACATATTTTTCACTTTTCTCAGTGCGCACAATTTCCCTAACATTTCCCCATTTTGTGCCATTCCCGCATTTCTCTCATTCTGCACATTTTTCGCATTCTTGTCGTTCCTCTACATCAGTGGCATCCGCACACACTCACGCACATGCACAAATAAGTTGATCGATAAGCGCATAATTCGATAAAGAAATGAATAAGAAACAATGAAAGAAACAAATAATAATAAAGAAAGTGAATCACATCACATTTATTTTTTTCTTCTTTTTCATCTGTTAGTATTTTGCAAAGATGCA
>NC_051418.1:23798208-23798415 GCF_015228065.2 Penaeus monodon
CATTTGCATATACAAAGAGTTCTTTCTTTTCGCCACCTTCTTTTGAGAATTAAAACGCCTCCTCTGCTCGAGTTCCGAGAAAGGTTTTGCTGTCTTTCGCACGGCGCTTTGCTTAATTCAGTTTTTCGATTTCTTAATAAAAAAAAGGAGAATATAATAAAAAAATGGGAACTCAAGGATATAAAGCTGATTTAGATTTATTGTTTT
>NC_051418.1:23799805-23799999 GCF_015228065.2 Penaeus monodon
TATATTTTTTAAGCTCATTTTCATATGCAGTTTCATCGGGAATATCATCATTTTCATAACGCAAGGATTATGGTGGGGAAAGTGTGATGATAGGGGGGGGGGGTGAGGGGGGGATGTATACAAAAATCGTATATTATATTGTGAAGGGTAAACATAACACGATAATATTATAATGATATTAAAAAGAGAGGGAT
>NC_051418.1:23800385-23800452 GCF_015228065.2 Penaeus monodon
CCATCCATCCATACATCCATAGGCATGCACATTGATGGGTAAGTAAGATTGCACAGATTGACAGTGG
>NC_051418.1:23800685-23800919 GCF_015228065.2 Penaeus monodon
AAGTGCCACAGAGACCATTCCGTACCCTGCTTATTCTTCAACCCTTTCCTTCATCATTCAATTATCACCCTTATTACCTTCTTCATTAATGACATCAGACTTGTTGACTCTCCTGCCATTAATCTTTTCCAAGCAAGAAGGAACTCTCAAGGGATAGATGAAAAGGAAGGGGGAGGGGAGGGGAAGGGAGGGGGGTGCATCTCGATCCGAGAAGTCACTTTTTTTCTTTTCCTT
>NC_051418.1:23801318-23801483 GCF_015228065.2 Penaeus monodon
TCTTCTTTCTTTATTTTACTATGTATATCTCATGCTCCTCTTCCAAGCAAAGATTATTCTGATTTGAATATCATTATGCCTTCTTTCATTCAGGATTTTATTTCATACCGCTTAGAAGCATATTTCTAAGCAATGGCTGATGATTATTTGCTGCAACCTCTCCAA
>NC_051418.1:23801707-23802068 GCF_015228065.2 Penaeus monodon
TTCGTGTTTTGCAAACGTGCTTATCAGTTGTTATCACATTTCCGCCTCTTCTACTGACTTCGCGAAAAGAAAAGAAGAAAATGAACCAAAATTCTGATTAAAAATATGAAAAAAAATAAACGATTGATAAAGAAAATAAAGAAAGGAAAGTAAATAGAAAGCATATGAAGAAATGTAAATATATAGAAGAGAGGAAAAGGAAGAGAGAAAATGAAATACGGAGAAAATATAGAAATGTGCGAAGGAATATGAGAAAAGGAAAAAGAAAAAGATACGGATTTGTTTTTTATATACACAACGAAAATGAAATGATTAAAAAGATCAAAGAGAGGAAGAAATATCAAGGAAATTTCACAAAAGG
>NC_051418.1:23802341-23802473 GCF_015228065.2 Penaeus monodon
AATCAATAAACATGATATCAAGAGTCAAGGAAGTAGCAAAGGAGGTAAGAAGTGCAGTGGAGAAGATAACTGCCCCCCCCTTTCTTCTCCTCTATCCCCCCCTCCCCTCCCCCTTCGACCACTTGAACTGTT
>NC_051418.1:23803119-23803208 GCF_015228065.2 Penaeus monodon
TAAGACTCGTGTTAAGATTCTGATTCTTGGTATCTCTGTATCATTTAAGGACTCTCCTCACTCCTCCTCCATCCTCTCCCTCACACTCT
>NC_051418.1:23803587-23803724 GCF_015228065.2 Penaeus monodon
GTACTTATACATATATATGCACAAATTATATTTCAACCATAGCACTCATATTTCCACACCGAGATTAACCAATCAGGCTCATACTGGCTTAGTCATAGGCCTCATTCATACCAATTATCTGGCATTCATAGGCTTAC
>NC_051418.1:23803756-23803857 GCF_015228065.2 Penaeus monodon
GCTATTGAATAATAAACGAGTTTCTGCGGCGCGCTCAGGCTAATTTCGCCCTTATGGTTATTGAGGCTATAGGAACCTGTGTTTGTGATATGTAAATTAAA
>NC_051418.1:23804214-23804385 GCF_015228065.2 Penaeus monodon
TTGCGCTACAAACCATTTCCAAATTCCGTCTATTTCTTATTTTTCTCTCGGAAAGCCAACTGTCAATAAACTTTATTTAGCCTTTTGATAAAGAGCAAAGGGCAAGGAACTATGAAACGGGGATGCATCGTTAAGATAACTATTTTTCGAATACTGTGAGTTTTTAAAACT
>NC_051418.1:23804583-23804887 GCF_015228065.2 Penaeus monodon
GAGAAAAAGAGTGAGATAAAAAAAGAAATGAAGAAAGTGAATGAGAAAAGCTTAGAAACCGCACTTCCAATTTATTTTCATTCCCGTCCAAGTAATAATGTAGGAATCAACTCGGCCCGTTCAGAATGAAATAACGCCTCGACCACACCATTTTGATAACCTCGAGGGAATGGCATTTTGCGGAGTGAATTTGCATTTCAAATGAGGCCGGCCAACATCTCACCAGAGGCAGTATTGGGCCGCCAAGAAGTTGAGGCATAATTTTGCAGAAGAACCAATTTCTCGGCGGAAAATCGGAGGGAAT
>NC_051418.1:23805914-23806062 GCF_015228065.2 Penaeus monodon
CGAACGAAGTGATTTTTTAAAAAGGAGAAGAAATGATATCGTGAAAGCAGAGGTGACTTAATTGGAAGGAGACAGTGAGTTAGAAGATAGGGAAGAGAAAATGAAAAAAAGGAAAGAAAGAGAGAAAACTGGAATTGGATCTCAGAAT
>NC_051418.1:23806178-23806457 GCF_015228065.2 Penaeus monodon
TACATGCATATACATATATACGCATACATTCTGCATCTAAACAAATAAGCAGACAATTCAAGTATCAGTGTGTGTTTAGTCTCCCTCCATCTCACATCCCTGTCTAACTGTCGGTCGTCTGTGTGTGTTTATTGCTCCCTCCCTTTCTCCCCCTCTCATCTGCCTCGGTTGTGACGAGACGGATGCACGCAATTACGGTCTGCTGTTAGGGTAAAATCCATTTAGAATTAGAGTCAGACTGAAAAAGGTTAAATCCGCGGATATGGTTCACGAACGCTC
>NC_051418.1:23807315-23807630 GCF_015228065.2 Penaeus monodon
CGGCAACAAATGAATAATTAAAACGTCCGAACCACCGAGAGAAATTCTCCTCAATGATAACCGCCTGTGGAGATCCCTTTCCTAGATTTCTATACCTCCTTGCCGAACTCTCTTAAAGTCGCATACAAGTCCCTGATAACGTTGGTTTAATTTACGGTTGAAAAGGATCGATTCTGAACTTATAAGCGACAAGCGAGGTTTTGTGCATTTCGTTTAGTGATTTAATGACCGATTCCAGCGTTTAATTGAGGAGAAAACTGTGGAGAAAGCAGGATTTTTGTTCTTGAGGCTTGGTATGTTTTCTCATCCGTTTAT
>NC_051418.1:23807677-23807976 GCF_015228065.2 Penaeus monodon
AGTCCTTTTCTTTTCTTCTAATTCTTTATTTTCTTCAGCTTTTTTCTACATTTTTTTCTCTTCCTCTTCATCTTCTTCTTGTTCTTTCCTTTCATCTCCTTCTTCCTGTCTATCTTTTATTTACGTGAAGTGATTATCACTTCCTTCCGACGTGTGATTAATGCTGAGTGGGAAACGAAAATCATTACTTCGCTTGTTCTGAAATTCAGGACTTAATCATAATCGAATTGATTTGATATCTAGCACAAATATTCCAGAAACGACTCATGTAATTTGGCATAATTCTGTAGTATTTATAA
>NC_051418.1:23809404-23810152 GCF_015228065.2 Penaeus monodon
CTAAGATTATGCAACAAAAAGGAGAAAACAATTGATACAAACAAAGAATGGAGAAATAAGAGGAAAAACTACAAAAGATAGAAATCGTCTGCTTGTCATTGGATTTCGAAAACAAAATAGGGCATGTGGCTTCCGTCATTACGTCTCTCCAATATCATCCAAGAAAAATGGAAAGACTTTGGCAAATTAGGCAACAGATCTCGGCACTACGTCTGCCACGCTACCAGAGGACACCTCCCCCCCTCCACCATCTCTCCCCTTCTCTTCGTCCCTTCCTTTCTTTCACTCTTCCTCCTGTTTTTTTTTCATTCTTTCCTTTTCTCCTCACGTGATTCTCTTGTTCTATTCCTTTTTCCCTTCCTCCTCTTTATTCCGTTTTCCCTTCCCCTCATTGTCTTCTCCCCTTCTTTCACTCTTCCTCCCTTTCGCCTCTCATTTAATTCTCCTGTTCTTCTTTTCCCTTTTCCCCTCCCTTCCCGCCTTATCCCTTCACTCATTCCCCTCCCCCCACTATCTTCTTCCCTTCCCTTCTTGCACTCCTCCTACTTCTCTCCTCTCTTCGCTCTCCTTCTGTTCCCTTTTCCCCCTTTCCCCCCCTCTTTCCCTCTCACCCTTTTCCCCTCCTCCGTTTCCCTATCCTCCCCTTCTCCACCCTTCCTCCTCGCTCGCAGTTCTATGCCTGATTGCTTCCCCTTTTCCCCTTGCTTCCTCTTGCTTCCCTCCTTTCCGAACGCCCTTTGACAACAAT
>NC_051418.1:23810817-23810998 GCF_015228065.2 Penaeus monodon
GTTTATTGTATCGCATTTAGTACACTCGCGTATTGCACTCGTGTTACATTGTATACTGCATTATGTACATTCAGATGAAGCATTACGAAACATGATTATGATAATGTTATAACCTGACCTTTCATGAAACTGTCTCATGATATTCGCAATGCTTCTATTGCCTTCATGCGACCACTGGCTG
>NC_051418.1:23811031-23811210 GCF_015228065.2 Penaeus monodon
TCATCAAACCATTTATAAAGCAACCAAATCAAAAACACTTTATACTTTCCGCTGGCCAGACCTTCCTTCCATTTTACCCCCAAAAGGGGTACCCCCTTGCGCCTCTTTAGTATAACATTGTCGCATCAGACCGCCTGTTTCCCGCACCTGCCAGAGCTCTCCCTTTGCTACTACCTGTT
>NC_051418.1:23811883-23812071 GCF_015228065.2 Penaeus monodon
GTATCAAATCCTCCTTTCCTTCTTGTCAGCGAAGAAGATTTACGACCAGCCGCAGAGACCGCATGCGGATCGTCGGCGGAAAGTTTCCCTCTAACCAGGCGCAGGACTCGGGTTCTTGCTGCTGTTTTGATTTGGGGTTTTATCTCGGGGTCTTTGCATCTATCTGTTTGTTTATCTTTCCGTATCTG
>NC_051418.1:23813040-23813155 GCF_015228065.2 Penaeus monodon
TTGAGACTTTTTTCGTAGGGACACTTTTTTCCTCGGACAAGCACGAAACTCTAGTCCCTTCAAAGTGCTCCCCTCCAGCTGCAATGCACTTGTTGTATCGTTCCAACAACTTCTG
>NC_051418.1:23813396-23813611 GCF_015228065.2 Penaeus monodon
GCTGTCGATGACACGTCTTTCCTTCTGTTCGTCGGTGAGCACACTTGGGACAAACTTCCCCCAAATCTTTCGTCTGGTCAGTTCATCATGAATAAATTTGTGCACAGTTCAAACACTGACTTCAAACTGTTCATTTATTGTCCCTATTGACACTCGACGATCCTCATCCATAAAAGTACGAATTTTCCCCACCAGCTCCGGTGTTCTGACTTCCC
>NC_051418.1:23813901-23814015 GCF_015228065.2 Penaeus monodon
AATGATGTGTTGTCTCATTAGACATGTGGTAATGACATATCAAAATTACAAGAGTGTGGGATGATTATAACTGCCCCTACGAAAAAAGTCTCAAAACTTATTGAAGGCACCTCG
>NC_051418.1:23814286-23814841 GCF_015228065.2 Penaeus monodon
TGAAACAAGAAACACGTTACGAAACGCGCCCTTCAAGACAACAAAAACAGACACTATCCCAAACAACGTAAACATACTTCTGACGTCAAACGATCGTTATAAGCGACCAATAAACGTCATACGAAAGAAAGGAGGAAAATAAAGAAAGAGAATACTGAAAAACGCCACAATTATACCACCCACACCACCTATCCTCGCTTCCAACCACACACGAAAAAAGAAAAAAAAAGAGAGAGAAAAATCTAATAAGGAAACCTGTCCCACTGTTGCCATTTGCAGAGCGGGTAATTTCCCGAAATGGAATCAGGCCGAGCAATATGGATCCAATACAGACTTTGTGACTAGAAAGTATTACGAACCTCGTCTTATCTACTTAATCAGCATGAAATTAATTTCCTTGAAACCTGATTGGGTGATTTGCCATATTTCCTGCTAAATAAGGTTGGGAATCTTAGGCTTTAGATTATTAGCTTTATTATTACGTGGTTCATACCTGCTGATTTGTGTATAGTGGTTTTCCTTCATTTTGTTGTTGTTTGATTTATCTGTTTGTAT
>NC_051418.1:23815128-23815811 GCF_015228065.2 Penaeus monodon
GCCCCTTCGTACTTTCCCACCAGTTTCCCGCTTCGTACCCTGCCCCAGGTCTCTTGCCTCGCACCCTGCCAATACCTCGCTTGGTGATAACTCCTGAAACACACGACTAGCTAGGAGGCTGCCAGGTATTTCTGTGTAAAAGGCTTTCCTTTTTTACCCTTCTCTTTTTTTTGTGTATTTTGTTTCTGCTACACCGTCTTCAATTTGTTGCTCTTGGTCTCTTTACTTTCTCTTCTCTTTCATTTCCCATCTTACTTCGCTCTTAAACCTTTCTTGTGTCTCACTCTTTCACTCCTTTACATTCTTTATTTTAGTCACCTTTCTCTCTCATATTCTCAATTTTTTATCTCGATTTTATATACACATATATCCAGTATCATAGATAATATAAATTCTTCACTTACTGCTCCATTACGCTTATAAAGGTCATTTTAAAGCCTAATAGACAGACGCAGAATTCGATTTAAATGCTCGTCTGAATTGCCCACGAGAAATGTAGTGGAAAACAACGTTGTATTCCTTGAGTGGAATTTACTTTTTTCTTATTGGTAAACCGAACCGAAGAAAGAAGTTATCCATTAAGAGTTCGTTTGATACTTTCGCTGCTTTTCCAGGCGTCCCACAAGATAGGAATGGTGCTGTTCCTTTCCTGCAGTACACAAAGGACCTGAGGTTCGCCAGCT
>NC_051418.1:23816910-23817124 GCF_015228065.2 Penaeus monodon
CCTCAGTCAAATCACTCTCAAGGTTTGCTGATAGATGAACAACACCACGTGCAATTAATGCAAATATAATTAACATATAAATAGTCAACTTCAGCTTGCACTTGCATTCGCCACTCTTCAAACTCTGCAGCAGCTGATTGATTAATTAACTTCTAAGAGACATTACAAGACAGAAAGAGGATGTGCAGTGGGGTGGGGGAGAAAGGGAGGGAAA
>NC_051418.1:23817309-23817687 GCF_015228065.2 Penaeus monodon
ACAAGTCATCCACATCAGAGCGAACACCCTGAACTTCTCCCATGCTATGAACGCACTCCAGCAGCGCCATTACCGCAAAGAACGAGTCAGCCTTTATATCTAGGTCGACGTAACTTTCGAAACTCCAATTACTCTGATTAAAATGCCATTTCCAGGATGTCGTATCGAGAGTCACTCCTGATCCGGAGAAGCGTCGAGTTCAATTTATCGTCTCTAATTCCTGATTCTGTGACTTGGTTAAGTGGGAGACTCTCGGCCTTTCGCCTTTTTCCGAGGCATTTCGACTTCATAGAAGCACAAATATTTGTCTTTGATTTTGGCTTAGTTTCTTAGATTTTTTTCTTTTGGGGGGGGAGAGGGTTTTTTTTTGGGCCGGAC
>NC_051418.1:23817900-23818037 GCF_015228065.2 Penaeus monodon
TCCCCCTTCCCTTTCTTTTCCCAATACTGAATTTTACGGTAACAAGCAACCCGAGCCTCTCACATCTGTTCCCAAACAATGGAGAGAGAAGAGGAGAAAAAAGAGAATGAAAAGGGGAGAGAACAAGAGATCGATAC
>NC_051418.1:23819130-23819458 GCF_015228065.2 Penaeus monodon
ATTGTCTTCCTCATCATGTATGATGTAAACCTTGCAAACACAGGGAAGTAAAGGGAAGGCAATTGGATATACGTTTGCATCATACATGTGTGCTTGCGACGTCGCCTAATCGCATAGCAGGTAATGAATGAACGGTACGACTTATAAAGACTTCACTAAATATGCAATGAAGAGGCCGAGAAGAAAGAAGGGAAGGACGAAACCCTCTGAGAAGAATAGAAAAAACTAATGATGTTTATGATGAGGAAGACAATCTCAATGGCGACTTTCCACAATAATAATGGGATGGCGATGCTTCAGGGTATAGTTATAATGCTATTTTAATGCA
>NC_051418.1:23819755-23819855 GCF_015228065.2 Penaeus monodon
CACGGCTGATTGGCAAGTTGGTCGGCAAATAAGGGCACAGAAACTGCTGGAAAGTTTTCCTTGTCAGTTTACTCAGCGACAATGAGGTAGAAGTGGTATT
>NC_051418.1:23820390-23820992 GCF_015228065.2 Penaeus monodon
AGTTCTGCGCAAACCATCGGCCTCGGCTTAATGTCACTGCAGCGTTGCCAACTAATATCGGCGTCGAAATGGCAGCACTGAATGCGATGTAAAACTAGGTTTTCTCGGAAGTTGAAGGTTGGTTTATTATCTATTATTTGGATATTCGTGAACTTCTATTTCTATCCATCAGTCTGTTTGTCTAATCTTATGTGTATAATTGATTAACTTACCAGTTTCATCTACTATACAGCATCTATCTTATCTCATTTGATATTTCATATCACCAGTTATTCCTTCTTACTTTTATTCATAAACAAAAAATACGTAAAAGTTTCAGAAACCGTTTCCTTCAAATGTTCTGCCTTGTACAATTTGTCAAAATGTCCGTAGGTGTGTCATTATATAGACTGGAACAATTTGGGACAATGAAATGACTTTGGGTATTTGTATTGTAAAGTGACGTGCGCTGTTCTAATGAAATTGTTTCAGTTGGTTGAGTTCGGTCTATTTCCTTGGGTGTGTGTTCTGTTTCTCTGTCTTAATATCTTTGTTTTTCTGGCTAGGTACTTATCTATATCCATAGGTTTGGGTTTCTATTTATTTATATGTCTATCAGATCG
>NC_051418.1:23821140-23821451 GCF_015228065.2 Penaeus monodon
TCCCGAGAAAGATTAAGACGATACAAATGAAGAAAAGGTAGTAGACAGCGGCAACGACGACTAAGACGAGGACAAGAACGTCTTTGAATTCCTGCACTTTCATAGGGATTCTCTCCTGCGTCTGCCGGGCTTCGTTTCCTGTCGCCTCCCCCCCCCCTCACTGATGCTTCTCAAATGCCAGCCTCACTCTGCGAGAATCCAGTTGCGCAAATGAAGCCTCCGTTGTTTTCGAAGGGTTTGTCTGGAGCTACGACTCGTAATGAATATGGGAGGTTGCTGGGAATATTTTTTTCGTGTATAGTACGGTTAAA
>NC_051418.1:23821632-23821998 GCF_015228065.2 Penaeus monodon
GGATGAATGTTTGTCCGTGTTGGGTTGCGTATTTCCAAACTGTCTTCCTATGCAATGCACTGTATAGATTTCCTCCTTACTCTAAACCTAATGGGGCACACAATATCGTAATCCTGGCTTTCTCATGTTTAGTCATTGCATGTGTGTTATGCTTTCTGAATGCTGCTTGCACAATCAGGTAGCAGAGCATGTTTTACTGCAATGGGGGCATGCTGTTCATTTTCTGGTTATTTGCATTCTGTCATCAATGTTGGTTCACATTTGTTGATTAAGCCATGAGGAAAAAAAGATACAAGCATACATACATGCATAGAGCGAGAGGGAGAGATTGGTAAACATATATGAATAAATCTGTATGTGTGTGTG
>NC_051418.1:23822171-23822239 GCF_015228065.2 Penaeus monodon
ACAACACCCCACATACAGATTTATTCATATGTTTACCAATCTCTCCCTCTCGCTCTACATATATACAT
>NC_051418.1:23822556-23822702 GCF_015228065.2 Penaeus monodon
TTCCGCAGAGGTGAAAATTTATGCAAATATGATATCGAGACAAACGCCTCACTTTTCTCCCAAGACGATCAAGAGAGTCAGACGGACAAACAGTCTCCTTCTCTCCTCTCTCCTTATTCCGTTTTATCTTTCACTTCTTTTTGGTG
>NC_051418.1:23822955-23823197 GCF_015228065.2 Penaeus monodon
GATCTGGAGGACTGGGAGATGAAAAATAGAAGAGAAGCCGAGGAAACCCCCGGGACCTCCTTCCGCCATCCTGCTTGACGTCTTCAGTGAGGTTTCCTTCTTTCTTCCTGAATTCTAAGCGTCTTAGGGTGCTCGCTCGTCTGGGACTTACTTCCCCCGTGCATTCAGTCTGTCCCTTATTCTTTCGAGATTTTTTTTTCTAATGATTTCGTCTTTCTTGCACTGGATGGTCGTTTTTTTTT
>NC_051418.1:23823356-23823762 GCF_015228065.2 Penaeus monodon
ATGTATATGCAGAAATCTTTTAATTAGAATCAAACAATCAAATCTCATTTCATTATGAATCAACTTTACATGCATGAACAATCGCAACAAAGAGGAAACAATAATCATTTTCCCACAAATTACATATCGTTAATTGGAATGTAATTATAAAGCTTTTCAAAAATCAACCCCTGTTATTGATTTGCAAATGCATTCACATGCCTTCAGAAATTCTAGAATCTCGACCCTTAAGGTATTTATTCAATATCGAAATAATATACTAATATCTTTGCAACATTGTTGGCATAAATGACAGAAGCCATAGCAACAATAATGTGATCATCAGTCATCATCCCTTCCATTGCCAATTGTTGTCATTTATCAGTCATCAACATTACTATTATCGACATTGTTATACTTATTCACT
>NC_051418.1:23823955-23824077 GCF_015228065.2 Penaeus monodon
GCAGATAGACAGAGAAACAGCCAACCTGTGCAATACAGCAGTGACCTTATCCACACAATGCAATATTGGTGACCTGATCTGAACCGACTCCTGTGATTGTCATGGGAGGTCACGCAGAATAT
>NC_051418.1:23824174-23824811 GCF_015228065.2 Penaeus monodon
ATTTGACAGGAGAAAATCAATTTCACCTTTCTTGCTTGCTCCCTTTCTTTGTTCTCTTTCTTTCCTTCTTTATCTTGTTTTTCCCTTCTCTTCCTCTACTTCCCCTTTCCTCTTTCTGATCCCTTCCTCCTTTTCTTCTTATCTCCTTCATTCGTTCTCTTCCTCCTTTTCTCCTTATCCACCCCCCCCCCCTTCTCTCTCCTCCACCACCCCTCCTGCCATCTCCTTCCCCCATCTCCCGCCGCCTCCCTCTTTACTCCCACCCTCCCCTCTCTCTCCTCTCTACCCCCTCTTCCCTTTTCTCCTACACGTCCTCCTCCCTATCCTCCTTCCTCCTTCCATCCTCCTCCTCCCTCTTCACTCCTACCCTTTACACCCCTCTTCTATCCACCCACCTCTCCATCCTCTCTGCCCTTCTCCCTCTCCACCTTATCCTCCCTTATCCTCCTCCTCTTCTCCCTCTTCTGTTCAGTGTGTGCTTCAGACAAGGCGATCTTGCAGATTAACTCAAGACGTTGAACAAACGAAGGTGAACGATGGTCCTTGCGGTGTTGCCAGATGTAGAAGAAAGTGTCAGAATTTTTGTCTGGCGGCATGATGAATAAGGCCCTAAGTGATATAAGGGTTTAAGTGTGCG
>NC_051418.1:23825375-23825534 GCF_015228065.2 Penaeus monodon
CACAAACGAAAACGAAACGGTGTGTGGAAATCCGACCGGCGGCCGCCATGTCTCGATGGGCGAAATGTGTTTACTTTTCTAAACGATGAAACGCCGCTGTTAATTGACTGATTGCCGATATTTCCTCTCCTCGGTTTCCTTCATCTTCTACTTTCTGTC
>NC_051418.1:23826103-23826412 GCF_015228065.2 Penaeus monodon
GGTCTGCTCGATCTCCACTACTACGTGTTGGAAATTTCGCTTCGCAGTCTTAAAGTTGCTACGTCACTGTGAATGCTAAGGTGTCTGTTCTGCGTGCGAGGGACTTGTGTGTACGTGCATTCACATATACATATAGTTGAACGTGTGTGTGTATTGGTGTATATAGATATCCGAAGGCACTTGTCTTTAGATATATTCGCACATATCTATTGATCAGCATACGTGTGGATGAACCGTTTATTTAATGTGTATGTTGCAGTACATACGTTCGTAGGGACACAGATGCACATAGGCTAGCATGTTGAGCTA
>NC_051418.1:23826555-23826767 GCF_015228065.2 Penaeus monodon
TCAAAGAAATAATAGACAGAAGTCAGTAATGGAAGTTGAAGCAATATCCAATCTCTAATTTAAATAATAGTCTCCTATCGTATAAATCTTGAAAACAATAGCCCCGTAGATAAAGACAGATATCGCTGAAAGAGAGATAGAAAGAATAGAGAAAATTGGTTGCTGACAATCTGGCATCCACTGGCATGGGTGTTCTGCTGAAATGACGACAG
>NC_051418.1:23826797-23826902 GCF_015228065.2 Penaeus monodon
CTTTACTCTCCACGTGCATGGTTTCATATATACATGTTCAGCGGCCATATTGAAAATGGACCTGTTTACTATACTGTAACTTTGCTAACCTCACATACGCTGAAG
>NC_051418.1:23827435-23827588 GCF_015228065.2 Penaeus monodon
AAAGCGAAAAATAAGTCCCTCTAGCACGTAACTTTTACCATCTCATTAGCGAAGACCCCGTGATACAGAACCGGAACTTTTTCCTACCTGCAGAAGGCGCAGAAGGAAACTTCAAAGGGCTCCCTCGAAAGCATAATGGGATTTTTATGCTGG
>NC_051418.1:23828050-23828230 GCF_015228065.2 Penaeus monodon
TGCTGAAACTCACTATCTATTTATCACTATGGCAATTATCTATTCTTAAGAAAATAATTTCAACATCATTGAAATGTTTTTTGTAAAAGTTTCCTCACTTTCACAACGTGTTTTCGCTGCCTACAACTCTAAAGCTGTATTTTCGAACTTACTTTTCAAAACCGTAAATTAGCTATCAAG
>NC_051418.1:23828271-23828553 GCF_015228065.2 Penaeus monodon
AATGAAACAATTGTCTCTTTCAGAAAAAAAATCCTTTGTGTTGTCTGAAACTTGTTTTTGTCTTTCTGAAAGTGTGTTTGATATTTTTTTCAGACTTAAGGGAGAGCGTTGTAAAGTGAAAAAAGAAAATCTCTTTGTACTATATTTCTCATGTACTGAGGCAAATGCTGAATATCTAGTTGAACATATTGCGGGGGTTAGAATAAAAAGGGAAATCCCTTTTGAGAGAGTGCCCCTTTTCACTTCCAATTGTCGTTTTCTTTGTTCTGTATTTGGTAAAAG
>NC_051418.1:23828736-23828856 GCF_015228065.2 Penaeus monodon
CATAAGCTGTCGTAGCCGAAGTCACAAACGCGGTTGATAGGAAGTCATCATCAGTAAGGTGGCACAACGCCTTATTAGGAACGTCATCAATGACATGAGAGGGCACTGTCACAGTGAATT
>NC_051418.1:23829162-23829557 GCF_015228065.2 Penaeus monodon
TCAACATAAATTTACCGTGAATATTTCTAAAATAATGAGCAAATTGAATTTTTTCCTGTGTGTGAGTCGAAAGAGGAATTTTCACATTAAAACTTAAATGCCAGTTTAAATATATTATTCCTACCACACTTTTCACTTTGTGTTCGCATACTCACCCTCACTTCTCCCTATTTCTTTACCAGTATATTTATCTATTCTATCTACTTTTCCCTTCATTTATTCAGTTTCTCCTTTTTCCTTCCATTTCCCCTTCACATTCGGTTCTTCATGGACCTGGATTTTGCAAGAACAAAGAAATTCATGCATTTCAGCGGCAGCAGTTCGTGAAACGTTGACTAAAACAAAACGAAAAAAAAAACAGCACAGATTTTCATGCTGTCGATTTGATGCAATTC
>NC_051418.1:23830055-23830153 GCF_015228065.2 Penaeus monodon
TCGTGTCAGCCAGACTGTCATTTCAAACCAAACATTTATTTCTTTTGCATAATCATCAATCACATTTGCATATACACAAAAAGGAATCGTACATATAC
>NC_051418.1:23830256-23830502 GCF_015228065.2 Penaeus monodon
ATTATTTTCCAGGCTGGGAATTGAAAGGAAATATTATAACTTTCACATTTCCGAAATCTAAACTGATTTGTAAAGCGAAACTTTTTTCCCATTTTTTTTCTCATTTTTTATAATTCCCTTATAATATATATATTTAGAAAACATTTACTTATTTTTTCCCATTTTTTATTGACATCTGTGATTAGTTTGATTACTGTTTCGGTATATGAATTCATTAGGAAAAAATAAAACTCAAACTCAAAGATT
>NC_051418.1:23830874-23830944 GCF_015228065.2 Penaeus monodon
AAAAGTTTGCCATCTCATTAAGAGTAAAGCTTCAAACGACCTACATTTTCCCCTTTGAAAGAGGACGAAG
>NC_051418.1:23831530-23831925 GCF_015228065.2 Penaeus monodon
AACTCACAAAATCACTGGTATTCTAAATTTAGACATTTTATTTGCCAGTCATCATGGATATACATTTGTTTTCAACTTTTAATGAATTTAAAATTCGAAGATTCCAGACATTTTATTTGATTAGTGACGTTGATTAGTCCTTTGTTCACTGAAATAATCATAGGGAAGTATATTTTACACGGGCTTTGTGTGGGACTGAGAAATTTATGCTTTCTAATCACGTACAATTGTATAAACCTGAAAAAAATAAAAAGCCACATAAATTCATGAATAATGTATGCTTTTTTGGCATTTTGACATGGTAATAGTGCCTGTGGGAGGAGTTAGGGAGTTCGTGGTCCAATGAACATAATAAAACTGCCCTGGACAGTTGGGCGAATAACCATTAATATAAC
>NC_051418.1:23832234-23832380 GCF_015228065.2 Penaeus monodon
AACATTCGCATTTCCTTTGCCTGTCAGTTTCATATCACCAGATCGCGTTAACTTCCAATTTCCGTTTTCCCCCTTATTCAGTGAGATTTCTCTGTTCGTCATTTACTTAAACTTTTAATGGTTTTATGAAATTAAATGCGGACATA
>NC_051418.1:23832612-23832879 GCF_015228065.2 Penaeus monodon
TCACTAAGAACGGGAGAGGAAGGGGGGAAAAGGCAAAGAGAGACAAAAATACGAGGTTAGAGAAGAAAAAGCAAATGATAAGAATACACAAACCGAAACGCACACACAAAAAGTCTCCGGTTCTTGCTCCAGATGGCATTATGAGAACCGTTCCATTTGCAGAGTTTCCCCCCGAGAACCGCGGCTCACAACAACAAGCAAGAGGCTCCCGCTTCGTCGTGCGAGTCACAGCAGTCTCTCCTCGCCAGTTCCCTTCTTCCCCCAAAC
>NC_051418.1:23833405-23833924 GCF_015228065.2 Penaeus monodon
TTCCTGTCAGCAACTGACATTGTTTACATACAAATGCTATTGTGACGTCGTCTCGCCCTGCTCGCCCGGCAGCGAAGGAGGCGAGATGGACGGACGGACAGCTTGCCCCGGACGCCGAAGTAGGGCTCTGAACGGCCAAAACATGCCGTCCATCTGGTCGAGGGGTTCCGAGCGCAGCATTAAATCCTCTTCCCTCCCCACTTCTTTTCCCTCGTTCTGTCTCCCCTTGTTATGCCTGTGTTCCCTCACTCTATATCACCCTCATTCTCTATTCATATACATATCATCATCATCTTCCCTCTGTTTCAAACGTTGTTGTTGCTAATTTTCTTTGTAGTAGTGACGCATGTGCTCTTTTTATCTACAGGCTGGTATGAAAACATTTAAGTTTGTATGTATATGTTTTTTTTAGAAGTATGTCAGTTTATGTGGCTATATTTGATATGTTGTTTTTAAGTCATTATAGCAACAACTATATTCTGCTTATGTATAGATAGACATCAACGAAATTACATACAA
>NC_051418.1:23834131-23834434 GCF_015228065.2 Penaeus monodon
CGCAAGCGAAGTCAATATTTACAATTACTATAACGAAGGAAACACATTTGAACTTCAAAGCGTTTTTTTTTTTCCTTTTTAAGTTAATGACGGCCTCTCGTCCCTTTGTGTTATTTTACGTTCTCGCTCGTATAGATTTCGCTGAAAGGGGGAGAAAAAAAGGCGAGGGAGCATCAAAGGAAAGAATAGATTTCGTCTCAACAAGTGAGGTCTTTTGAAGAGATTCTCCGCAGACACAGCACTCCGCGCATGCGCACTGGTTCTCACGCTCTCGTGCCTACTCAGACATAATCATGCATGAAC
>NC_051418.1:23834540-23834771 GCF_015228065.2 Penaeus monodon
ATCATGCATGTCAAAATTCCTGTGTTAGTGGTATTTGGAAATATATATATAAACTAATTACTTATTCGGACTTTGAACACTTAACATTATAAATTCAGAGAAGAAACTGCACTGGAATGTAGAAACAAATACACGGTGAACACACATTTAACGGTCTTCAAAGAGAATAATAATATAAGATTATCAAACTAATTATTGCGTCTTTGTTCGTCTTCGTTTATTCCTTCCGAC
>NC_051418.1:23834884-23834979 GCF_015228065.2 Penaeus monodon
GAACTTCAATTCAATTCTATTTTGCTTATAATAAAATATCTTTGGCACATAATATAGAGATAATGCATTGTTTGCGCGCTCTGTCTGTCTGTCTG
>NC_051418.1:23835148-23835431 GCF_015228065.2 Penaeus monodon
CTTCCTCTTCCCTCCGTTTCCTCTTTCTCCCTCTCTTCAACCTTACACCTATTTTACTCACAAGATATTAACATAGCGTTTAAACACACAGTACGCAGTTTACGTACACACTAGGTAGGTTGTTAACGCATCATGAAGAAAATATTCTAATGGCAATTTAATAGCTGATGTACTATTTACGAATACAAAGGGATTTTTTTTTTAATGGGGATTGAACTTTTAAAAAAAATTGCTATGGTGCAGAAAGGATATATTTCAAGCAAAATTCCAGGATATATGCTTG
>NC_051418.1:23836208-23836467 GCF_015228065.2 Penaeus monodon
GTTATAATTATCCTCATTGTTTTTTTGCACCGATCGTTTTACTAAATTCATTTTATCATCATCATCTTCATGGAAATAGACCTTATCTCCAAGTATCAAATATCTCAATAATGATACGCTTTTGGGAAGATATATGAAGCTTTCAAAAATCTTAATTACCTTCATTAAGTGAACTTTGCGTCATTATGCGAATCGATTTTATTACCAAGGAAACGGTAATTATTTCGAGCTTGGCTGTAAAGACCTTTATATGTGTATA
>NC_051418.1:23836493-23836647 GCF_015228065.2 Penaeus monodon
AGTGATGATCTGATTCCATTTAGATTTACTGAAAAATTATCAGTTTGTCTTTTTTATAATAGTGTTTCTCTATCGGAAATGAAAGAAATTTTGCACGTGTCGGTTTTTTCTTTACTTTCAGTGAACAAGTAAATACTTCCTCATTTCTATCTGT
>NC_051418.1:23836867-23837760 GCF_015228065.2 Penaeus monodon
GGACCCTTAAAGCAAGAGCACAAAGCGAAGGGGAGTACCTGTCTCGGAGCGTTTAAGGAAGAGAAGAGACAAGGAAGAGACGGAGGAGAAGGAGACAAGGAAGAGACGGAAGAGAAGAGACAAGGAAGAGACGGAGGAGAAGAGACGGAGGAGAAGAGACAAGGAAGAGACGGAGGAGAAGGAGACAAGGAAGAGACGGAGGAGAAGAGACAAGGAAGAGACGGAGGAGAAGGAGACAAGGAAGAGACGGAGGAGAAGAGACAAGGAAGAGACGGAGGAGAAGAGACAAGGAAGAGACGGAGGAGAAGAGACAAGGAAGAGACGGAGGAGAAGAGACAAGGAAGAGACGAAGGAGACAAGGAGAGAGACAAGGAAGAGACGGAGAGAGAAGAGACGAGACGGAAGAAGAGACAAGGAAGAGAGAGAGAAGAGACAAGGAAGAGACGGAAGGAGAAGAGACAAGGAAGAGACGGAGGAGAAGAGACAAGGAAGAGACGGAGGAGAAGAGACAAGGAAGAGACGGAGGAGAAGAGACAAGGAAGAGAGGAGAGAGACAAGGAAGAGACGGAGGAGAAGAGACAAGGAAGAGACGGAGGAGAAGAGACAAGGAAGAGACGGAAGAGAAGAGACAAGGAAGAGACGGAGGAGAAGAAGACAAGGAAGAGACGGAGGAGAAGAGACAAGGAAGAGACGGAGGAGAAGAGACGGAGGAGAAGAGACGGAGGAGAAGAGACAAGGAAGAGACGGAAGAGAAGAGACAAGGAAGAGACGGAGGAGAAGAGACGGAGGAGAAGGAGAGGACGTCGCCCCCCCACCTGGCCACCAGACGTTCGCCTCCCTCATCAGTGCCGTCCGCCTTACCTGTAGAGAAGGATGGGTCAATTAATGGGTAA
>NC_051418.1:23837811-23838304 GCF_015228065.2 Penaeus monodon
ACTTTGAGTTGTGATTTG
Organism: Penaeus monodon; assembly: GCF_015228065.2. Taxonomy (NCBI): domain Eukaryota; kingdom Metazoa; phylum Arthropoda; class Malacostraca; order Decapoda; family Penaeidae; genus Penaeus; species Penaeus monodon. Next base: position 23,837,830 of record NC_051418.1, read on the forward strand.
ATTTTTAGAAAGTGGTATTTTCTCTTTCTTTCTTTCTTTCTTTAATTTCCTTTTTCGTTACGGTTTTATTTTTTTTTTTTTATCTGATCTATAGTCACCTATCTTGGATAACTATCAGGAAATCATATATATGTTTTTTCTTCTTCTGTGCTGTTTTGGATTACTATTGTTATATCAGTTTGTCACATTATCTCCGTCTATCAATTTATCAGTTTATTTACTTTATTCATATTCTTATCAATATATAGAAGAACCAAGAATTACTGATAAACTATCAATTGCTTTACTGACTGATCGACTGACTGTCTTATCTTTATGCTTATTTGTTCATTTACTTATTTATCTATTCGTCCACTTGTTCGTTTGTTGATTTGTTAATCTGTTCACTTATCTTGCTTCTGTTGTTAGTTACTATGTTTGTCCAATCTCCATGATTTAAAAGAAATGTAATTGGAGATGTTATTTTATCGTGAAT
>NC_051418.1:23838532-23839307 GCF_015228065.2 Penaeus monodon
ATCGTTCGTCCCCTCCTGCTCATTGCAAGTTCAGATATCCCCATTACCATTTTGTACACTGAACTGCCTGATGATCAATCTTCATCGACTTAATCATTTAAGAATCATAATCTTAAATCACCTATTTTCTTCAACAAGCCTGTTACGCATCATTTGACTAGCCAAATATAAATAAATCATTAACATTAACTAAGTCACTTTTAGAATGATTACACCCACCGGAGAGAAAATACGAGGAAGCGAGAATGAGTTCACCTGACAGAGCACTCTTGTCACTCGAACTTTAGGCGGGCTTCAGGTGTCGCTAATTAGTGTCATGGGGAAAGTTTTGTTTACCTGGCATGATACATTTTGCCCCTTCGAGTACAGACAGGGGGAGATGGAAAATAAGGAAGGAGAAGTAAAGGAATAGGTGTGAGAGGAAGGGAGTAGGGATTCAGAAAGAGCATTGGTGCTTTAGAGAATGAAAGGGATAGGAGAGTCAACTACTATTTTTTTTATATTTTGTTGTAAAATTACGTTTCCTTATGACGGAAGGTATTTAATTTAGCACCGTTCATAATATCATCTAAAACACACTCCAAAAATTCCGTACCTCAAAATAAACGTTATCTACAAAAAAAATACATATTTTGGCCTTTATGTCAGGTGAATGCCTGCTGACTCAGCTCCTATATTTCTTACCGTTATGAATTCTCATCCTACCATGACGTCGCAAAAATTTATCCTAATATACAACACAACAGGTATGTTTTTCTCTTTGGTGAAAAAAATT
>NC_051418.1:23839352-23839473 GCF_015228065.2 Penaeus monodon
TGGTGAAAAAAGTAAATGAAATATGGTTTGCAAAGTCCTTAGATTTTAGGGACTGTATGACTGCATGATGGAAATATGAAGTCGAACATGGGGGAGCATATAATGTTAGTGCCCTATCTAT
>NC_051418.1:23839605-23839952 GCF_015228065.2 Penaeus monodon
AATACACATTGTGTGTATCCATCTCACAGCATTTTGATTCATAGTAATAGTTTTTACCTTGGTTGTAACGATGTTGATATTGTCTGAACTGTTAAAGATAACAACCTTCGCGATGATGTTCTGAAAATTAAACTTATAGATACAATCAAACCAACGCCAATAAGATAAAGCAGAAGAGACGGAGATAGTGGATGAAGAAAGAGGAGAGAAAAGAAAGAGAGCGAATGTTTGGAGGAGCAATTTCTTTGTATTTATTAGGGTGTGAATTCGTGAATGTGCTTTTCTCTGTGCGTGGATCTTTGGAGGCACTATTTTTATACGCATATGTGTAGGTGTCTCTGCGTACA
>NC_051418.1:23840009-23840400 GCF_015228065.2 Penaeus monodon
AGATTTGCTATATCATTATTATTCTGAACGCGAAGGTGCAACGAAAACAGTTAAAAGAAGGAAGAAGAAGCAAAATATCTCTTCTGCTTTTCTATCTCTCCGCATCGCGTATCATGAAAGGGCGATTCAGCGTCTAAAGGATTCCTGAAAAACACAGAGCTCCGGGAGACGCTTTCAAGGATTCAGGATTCCGAAAGACGACGAAGAAAAAGAAGAAAATAAAGACAAAAAATTACGTAGGTGTTAAGAACGTACCCTGGAGGTCCTTATGCACTTCTTGAGAACTTTCATCTAGTTAGCAAAACTATCTTGATCAAAGGCCATCGCCTCCCCTAACTAGCTGTCTTATTCGTTTGGCATATTCCTCCTCGAGATTTGAATTACTCGATGA
>NC_051418.1:23840682-23840982 GCF_015228065.2 Penaeus monodon
ACCATTTTCTTATTTGCTAATTCCTTCTATTTTGGGTAGACGTGTTTTTTTTTCTTTTTTAAGTGAATCCCTAAAGTCTAATCTTCTTATGCTTCTTCCTATTCGTCCTCTTTACCTGACTACCTTATCACGTCCTCCCTTCCCTTTCTGCCTGCCTTACCATTAGTCAGATTGAGAGGACATTTCAATGATGTATATTAGAAACGCCTATTTCATCTTGTACTTGTCTTGTCATGGACGTATTCTTGTATTCTAAAACACAAGCTTCCTGTTTTACTGTAGTAAAAGTAATGTTGATAA
>NC_051418.1:23841551-23841815 GCF_015228065.2 Penaeus monodon
CTCTAGCTATATATCAAGCTCATTCTCTCATACCCCAGCAATAATTTTGCATATGATATGTAAATATGTCTTTTAATAAGTGTACATTTATAAGGCTTTTCTTTTGATCACAAACTGCCTGAGGCTGCATCGGCTTCCAGGAAGACGATCTGCAGAGGCTTTCTGTTCTGGAATGACCCCTCAACCACCTGCCACAGCGGTGACCTCTGACCTCTTGCCGCGGATGGAGGTCGCGTGATTTATTGATGGGATTTGTCGAATTTA
>NC_051418.1:23842941-23843088 GCF_015228065.2 Penaeus monodon
AGGCGCACAGCATCCGCTCCCCCATCTAAGAGTCGTAAAAGATGGATTCTGAAGGATCAGATCCTCCCTGTTATTGATTACCGGGCAGTTGAACCGAATCACAGCACATGCCTCCAGGTAGCCTCGCCCCAGATATCTTGGGGGTGG
>NC_051418.1:23843455-23843700 GCF_015228065.2 Penaeus monodon
TTTTTTTTTATAAATAAATTTCCATTCAAACAATGTTACGACAAGAACAGAAACATGTTTGATGTTCGTGAGGACATAATCCGAGCAACCAAAGAATTCGCAGCAAAACAAATCCTCCAAAAGGAGCCAAAACAGACGGCATTCTTTGATGGGATTACTTTCCTGAAACTGGCAGCGAAGGCAATTTGAAGAAGGTGAAGTCCAATGTAAGATGATTCTCAGGTATGTTCTGACGATTCTCTGCC
>NC_051418.1:23844201-23844308 GCF_015228065.2 Penaeus monodon
TTTCGAAGTTGTCCAGTTTCATTGTCATTTTACTTGTTTTTCTCTCTGATCAGTTTGCTGGCAAATATTATCTCTCATGAGATTCACAAAAGTACAGACTCGTTTGT
>NC_051418.1:23844661-23844990 GCF_015228065.2 Penaeus monodon
CTTATTTGCACATATTTGTCTGTCATCATATTTGTCATTACATATAATGTTCATGGATTTATATATTTACTATTTGTTTCGATAGCTAAGCACACTGCATGGAAACGAACGAGAAAATACCAGTAAAAATATACTTGACCTCAGTTCAAAAGACGAGAGGTCAAAGGTCAAGGAATTTCCCCAAGTTGCAACTTTGCTTTGGTAGAAAAAACACAAAATAAGACAAACAGTTTCATTGTCATTTTACTTGTTTTTCTCCCTGATCTGTTTGCTGGCAAATATTATCTCTCATGAGATTCACAAAACTTCCGACTCGTTTGTTGTTGAGA
>NC_051418.1:23845294-23845848 GCF_015228065.2 Penaeus monodon
AAGTCCCGCTGTGCAAATAGTCAAGGCACAGATACAGCCTCCTATGCGCGAAGAGCTAAGGCACAAAAGAGAAGCAACAGGTTCCGCTGCGAAAAGAGAAGGTATAGGTCCCAGCGAACGGAGAATTCAGGTACAAGTCCTACTTAGCGAAGAGTTACGTTCCAGGTCCTAATGAGGTGCGCAAAAGATCGCAGGAAAGAGAATCTCGGTCTCAGGACAGCAGCTACAGGTACATGTAAGGCTCTCAAAGGCTGACTGATAGACGTCCCAAATGAACCATTATTTCACATCTCGTTCATTAAGGAATGTGATCATCCCCCGTGATCATCATTAAATAAATACCATAGGTGAAGAAATCAATCAACAGATAAAGTGAATTTAGGGTGCCATCACTAAAAAAAAAAAGTTAACGAGTCATACATCCAATCAATATGCCTTCCAACCTGTCATTTCTCACCTCTCCATGTCCTATCAATTTCGTTTCATCCTATGAGTTTCGATTCCCCCTCTCCCCTCCTGAAAATCAACTCACTTACCCTACTCCTGCCTTTAAA
>NC_051418.1:23845988-23846173 GCF_015228065.2 Penaeus monodon
CCCACCCCTCTATATTTCCCCCCTTCTTCTTCTTCTTTGAATTGCTGTCTGATAGCCTTCTTCGATTATCTTCAGTGTAATTCAACAGTGATCGAAGGTGACCAAGAAAAAGGTCAGAGAGTATAAGGTAAGGAAGTCAATTTTGTTTACGTCTTTGTTGTTATGACCGAGCCATTCGAACACAT
>NC_051418.1:23846300-23846371 GCF_015228065.2 Penaeus monodon
CTTTTACTAGATTAAATCCACTGAGTTGATTCTGTAATGATTAGTTACCTAAAAGAAATTATGGCAATTAC
>NC_051418.1:23846428-23846782 GCF_015228065.2 Penaeus monodon
ATCAGCTATAAAAGTTTTTCATTTTTGTGGTATACTAATTGGCAGTTGTTAGTAATTTGCATTTTTATATCATCAACGCAATAATTGTAAGCGCTGTCTATTTTCTTCCTTATTTACACTATATTTTACGAGGTAATTATGGTATTCAAATTTCCAAAGCATATATTTTCTTACTTTCATGGCACTTACGTTACCAAAGTAATAATTGCAAATAGTTTAGATTTTCACTTAGACATGTTTTGAATACCTGAATCTAAAACAAACAGTAGTAATTTTAGTAATATATTCAAATATTATGCCTGACTTTGCGTAGAGGCAGTGTATGGTTTTCCTGTGCTTAATATTCTGTGCCGG
>NC_051418.1:23848647-23848724 GCF_015228065.2 Penaeus monodon
TTATTATAGGGAATCCGGGGGTGTATTTTCCCCGTCACCCCGGGAAAAATATATATTTAAATTTATATTTTAAATAA
>NC_051418.1:23849045-23849212 GCF_015228065.2 Penaeus monodon
TTTATATACTTATCCTGGGCTTGACGGTAAACTACACCCAGGGTTCCCTAGAGGAGGCCATGCAACTCGTCCCGTGCCAGGAGGTCTGTTTTCCCTAGAAAATTTTTCCGTGGGGCATATTGCGCCGCTTTCACTTGGGTTTCACCTTTCTGGTAAATGAAATCTCA
>NC_051418.1:23852342-23852504 GCF_015228065.2 Penaeus monodon
TCAAGTTCTTCTATTGCAAACTCACACACGATCCTAATTAATTTATTAATAACAGTTTCGTTTAAAAATACACTTTTCTATTCAAAACTTTCCTCAGCACGTCAGACTTGACAACAGAAAACTTTCAGAAGGCTTTTATACTTTACAAACTTTTGGGGAAAA
>NC_051418.1:23853406-23854198 GCF_015228065.2 Penaeus monodon
CCAAACAGTGGTTGGAGTAATAGTAATTATAGTTTTCTAATGATTGCAAGCTCTTCAAGTCACCAAAGTTATTGTGTATATGAAGCATTCATTGCACGAATAAACGAACAATGGATGCACATTTTTAAATCAAAATACTTGATTTAGTTTTTTTTTTCATATATGCTTTCCATTTGCGTTAGACTCACACATACAATAGTTACAACGTAAATTGCACAAAAATGCACGGCTTCTTTGCCTGATGAGGAGCCTCTCCTGACTCGAAACTTCGGTTCTTATTATTCCTCTCTGCGTTCATTTCCTTCTTACTTCTGAGTGTTGGTATTTTTGTTGGGCAATATTTGAACATTTTCGTGTCTGATTCCTTTCCAACCTAGTATGTGCTTCCGTCACTATTTCATATTTGTAGTTTCGTACTTCTGTCTCAATTTTCTGTTATAAGCAGGTTGTGCTGTAACAGATAAGTGATAGGCAGGTTATGAAAACAATGCTCCACATACCCAGAGAAACTTAATGATATAAGATTTTAATAATAACCTCAGTTTTAGAGTGTCACGTACAAGAACAAAGTAAATCTTTTCGTCTCTTCAAAACAACACTGTAATCTAAAAACGTTCACTAGAATTTGAAAACGTTTGGCTGGCATTAGCAGATGGACCGGCCTGAATTACCAATCAAGTCTGTTCCAATTTTTCAAATTAGTGGAACAACATTGTAATTACCTGTCCGTCACAACAGGTAAAAATTACCTTGCGTAATTATCATGAATACCACGAATGCCTTGAAATTACT
>NC_051418.1:23855694-23856115 GCF_015228065.2 Penaeus monodon
ATTACTCGGCATGACTAAAATCAAGGCCCGTCCACGGGCAGAGGGGCTTTATGACAGCCCCAACGACCATCCAACTGCCTGGAGTGGCGGCCGCTAGTTTACTCCCTTTCAGAAAGCCATCCTGTACTGTAACGATGAAGTGTTCAATCCAAAAAGCTTTGGTTCTTATTTCCCTGCGAGTTCCCGTCATATTTATTGTGATGTACAGCCTCTTCATGTACATAACCACACATGCAGACATGGATCACACTCTGATACGCACATGTTTGCATCAGACACGCATTCATACGCAGTTATTTTCATTTGCATATGAAGTGATGTCGCCATAGGCACTTCCTTTTAAACAAAGAGCTCTTAACTGTCGTTGGTCATTCAGAATTTTTTGGGCGGGGAAAAAGCGAGAGCCATGACAAGAGTGAAT
>NC_051418.1:23856311-23856529 GCF_015228065.2 Penaeus monodon
CGAGGACGGGAATTGATTAGTGCATGGGGAGGAGAGCATGGCAACTGATACACCTGGGCACTGTTATTTTAGAGAGAGTTTCCAGTTACCCGAATTCAGAGATGATAGTAGTGCCACGTTGCAATGACGAGGAAAGGTATTAGCAAGAGAAGGTAAATAGTATTCTAAACCAAATGTAGTGTGGATCATTGCGAATTTAAAGAGCTTGATAAGAAGGA
>NC_051418.1:23856879-23857003 GCF_015228065.2 Penaeus monodon
GGAAACAAATAATAACAGAGGAACAATACTGATCGAGCAGCAGGTAGACAAGAGAGCGTAGATTGCGTCAAGGGAAACAAAGACATCTCAGGACGTGCCAGAATCCCTAATCCCACCTAATCCA
>NC_051418.1:23859611-23859833 GCF_015228065.2 Penaeus monodon
ATATTTTGCATGAACACAAAAGCAAAGGAATTTATGACTGGGCCGTGAGTACCTGCATAAGAGCTCCGAACGTGTGTGATTTGGGAGGTGCTTTTCAGGGACAGAATTTTGGGGCGGAAGGTATAAGAATGAGTTTTTTTTAACCTATGGGGCTAAGGTAAAATGCATGGTGTACTTATATCTCAAAAATCAAAAGCGCGAAACCCTCATCATTATTTGTTA
>NC_051418.1:23861442-23861560 GCF_015228065.2 Penaeus monodon
TGCAGAAGCCTTCCTAGCAGACAATCAGTGTTCATTTTAGCCCTAATCCCTCTGATCGCAGCCATTCTTCTCCCAGAGCCATGAATTGATTGTTCTCGGAATCTGATGCGTGTGGATG
>NC_051418.1:23861901-23862057 GCF_015228065.2 Penaeus monodon
GTTAGTGGTGATTTCGACTACATACAAATTGTACAGCTTATTTCTGACAAAGAGACAGTCCAAAATGATCAAACACTTCTCATTTATACTTCCTCTACATTTTCCATAATGGACACTGTTCATCATAGCATATCATACATTACCCATTAAGAATGC
>NC_051418.1:23862149-23862345 GCF_015228065.2 Penaeus monodon
CTTCAACTTGTCTTATTCATGATTTTCTGTGAAAAGTTGGTGATAAAAAAGGAATATATATTAAAATTGAAACATTATACCTTAGTAGTCACCTCGCCTCTGTACACAAAATTACCTAGAAAGGATTAAAGATCTGCAAACAAATGAGCTAGTTAGAAGTGCGTCAACCTTGGGATCTAATAACAGTATCTACATT
>NC_051418.1:23862918-23862982 GCF_015228065.2 Penaeus monodon
GCTGAGCTGAACGACATTTCCAACCAATCAGGGCAAAGCGTCCATCTGCGGGAATAGATATCAA
>NC_051418.1:23866818-23866900 GCF_015228065.2 Penaeus monodon
GTCTTTGGGATTCCTGTCAAAGCCATGATACCGAGAGCCAATGGCACTCTGCATACGAGAACCTGAGAACCAGTGAGCTCTC
>NC_051418.1:23867450-23867594 GCF_015228065.2 Penaeus monodon
TTAATGATATAAGGCACAGAAGCGTGGTTTCTTGACGTCACAGCTACGTCAAATTCACCCTTCGAACGAAGAGGATTATTTGCATCAGTGAACGAAACCTGGGACCTAACCGGGAAAGGTGTACATGGCTGTGATAATAAGCGA
>NC_051418.1:23871140-23871232 GCF_015228065.2 Penaeus monodon
GAGAGAGATGAAAGTGCGATCAAACATAGCTACGTAACGCCAATCTTCACGTATAAGCCAGCTGACGTCAGTACTCCTATCCCTCTACTCTT
>NC_051418.1:23871262-23871419 GCF_015228065.2 Penaeus monodon
GGGAGATAGTGATAGTAAATAAACTTATAAAATCACTAAACTTAATGTGCCCGAGGAACAATTTTGTGCTCCAGTAAATGAATCTTGGATATGGCTGTCTCTGCCGATTTCTTCCTCTACGGCTTCCTCACTCTGTTTCTTTCGTTCTCGAATTGTT
>NC_051418.1:23871618-23872035 GCF_015228065.2 Penaeus monodon
AATTAACAGTGAAGATAAGCTGTGTTACTTAAGCAACTCCGAGCCTGATGTTTAGTTGACAATTTGTCTCATAATCTCTTTTGGTAAAGCAAAGCAAAGATTTTTTTCGCAAAAGTTTTCTCCTTCTTGTATCTCACGAACTAAATTCTAGAAATTGAAACCCACGGATATTTGTATTTCCTAAATTTTGTTGTCCGGTTTCTATTCATCTTTTGCGTTATTCATACCTTCCCTCTATTCAGATGTGGAAGATCTTGACAATCTTCAGTCTTCGGATTCATAGACTTGCAAATCTCGGTGAATTTCTGGAATGATCTGTTGAAACTAGGGTCATAATTTCTTGGAAACACGTTATAATTCCTTTTCTGAAACCCCAAGCAGTGTGCCATATAACAAGCAAGCTGGATAGAGGGAAAA
>NC_051418.1:23872418-23872750 GCF_015228065.2 Penaeus monodon
ACTCTCTTATGCGCATAATTATTCTACAATTTGTTCAAGCCAAGTTAGTGAAATATGGGTAGCATACCTTAGAGTTTATCTAGCCGAAATGCAGAGGAGCAGGCGTAGTTATGGAGTTGATGTGACGGTCGGTTACAATAACATTGTGGTTTTCAACATACTGGTCTTGCGTGTAGCTATAAAACTTCACTTACAGGCCATTATGACTTGCTCAGGCTTATAAATTTCTTCTCTGTGTTTTTTTGTTTTATTTTTGGGGGGATGGAAGTTAGAGAGAGATGTTTTTGATAGTTTCCTCGAGATCCATCTGGAAAAGAGAAACGAAAAGTTGA
>NC_051418.1:23872797-23872861 GCF_015228065.2 Penaeus monodon
CCATATGCTCGTTCATGCATCTTTACATGCATTATATTATAGAAAAATGTCAGTAAATTGTTCT
>NC_051418.1:23875126-23876545 GCF_015228065.2 Penaeus monodon
CACTAATTATCTGTACGACTGTCCAAGGAGAGGGGGAGGTAAAGAAAGAAGGTATAGGAGGAAGGTAGAAGGGGGAGAAGAAAGGTAGGGGGCAGGGGGGGGGGAGAAAAGTAGGGGGGAGAAAGGTAGAGGAGAGAAAGGTAGGGGGTGAGGGAAAGGGGACTTAAAGAAGGAAGGGGAAGAGGGAGAAAAGGAGGGAAAGGGAGCTTAAAGAGGAAAGAGGTAAATGGAGGGGAACAAGGGAGGGTTTAGAGGGGGATGGGTAAGGGGAAAGGGAGATAAGGGGAGTGAGTGAGGGAGGAGAAAGGGGATAATAAAGAAAAAGGAAGGAAGCGGGAGGGGACAGATGAGGGCGTAAAGTGGGGGGGGGGGAGTGAATTTGGTAATGAGAATGGGTGGCAAGAGAGGGAAAGGGAAAGGAATAAGGAGAGGGAAAAGGAAAAGGAAGGTAAGAGGCGAGAGGCAGAAGGAGAAGGGTGAAAGAGGGACAGAGGAGGGAAGAAGCACCTCTTAATTTTTTATGCCTTGGAATTTCCACGGGTCGCGCTAATCATTGTTATCATTATAAAGAAAAATTCCCCCAGCTTTTTATTCCCTCTCCTCCTCCGCACCCCGTCTCACGTCCTTCCCATCCTCCTCCCCTTTCTTCTTCCTGCCTTCTCCATCCTCTTTCCTATCCTCCTCTTACCCCTCTTCCCCGTCTCCCCTCTATACTCCTCCCCATCCTTTTCCTTCTCTCCTCTCTCTCCTCCCCGTGTTCCTCCCCATCCTCCCCCTTTCCTTCTTCCTCTCCTTCCCGTCCTCCATCATTTTCCTCATCCTACCCATCCTCTTCCCTTTACCCCCCTTCCATCCTCCTTCCTCTCTCCCCCATCCTTCTTCCCCATCTCCTCCCCATCCTCCTCCCTTTCCTTCTCCAATCACGCAATCCTCCTCCCCATCCTCCTGCACATCCTCCATCCCATCTTCCTCTCCTTCCTCCTCCCCATTCTTCACCCCATCCTCCTCCCCTTCCTTCTCCCAATCCTCCTCCCCTTCCTCCTCCATCCTCCTCCCATCCTTCTCCCCATCCCTCACCCCATCCTCCTCCACTTCCTCTTCCCCATCCCTCACCCCATCCTCCTCCCTTCCTCCTCCCCATCCCTCACCCCATCCTCCTCCCCTTCCTCCTCCCCATCCCTCACCCCATCCTCCTCCGATCACGCCATCTTTCGGCCGAAATTTATACCCCTCTGAAGACGGTCCACTTGTTTATCTTCCCTTCCCACGTCTCTCGCTCGCCCTCCATTGGCCGTTTCTCTCTCTCGTCCCTCTTTCTAATTTCCTCTCCTTATGTCTTTCTTTTTCTTCTTATTTTTTCCTTTTTTCTTTCCCTTCTTTTTGATATTTTGTTTGGCTTTTATATTCTTCCAGTTTGTT
>NC_051418.1:23877091-23877375 GCF_015228065.2 Penaeus monodon
AAATGAAGCTAAAACTTGCAACGAAAACCTCTGCGCTGGATGCACGTGGCCTAGAGACCAGATGATTCGATTTTGGCTGCGAATCTGTCTAATTAACCCCTAATTACGCATTCTCTGATGGCAGAGAACTCGAGGAATGCAAAAAAAAAAATTGTATAATCTTCTTTAATTAAAAAAAAATTGTAATTATTTTGATCTTATAGGAAATCTATCTTTAGCTTCAATTAATAAAAAGTATAAAATGTGATCATGATTTTTAAGGTATTGACATATAATTAGTAAAG
>NC_051418.1:23877612-23877676 GCF_015228065.2 Penaeus monodon
CTCATCTCGTCTATCTCCTCCCCTTTCCCAACTCTGAGATATCCCTCTATCCTCTGAATTCAAA
>NC_051418.1:23877761-23878127 GCF_015228065.2 Penaeus monodon
CCACCTTTGCATACCCCATTAGCCTCTCCATATAGCCACCTTCCCTCCCTCCCTTCCATTCCACCCTTTCTCCCTCCTACTCATCCTCCCCCCCCTATCCTCTCCATCTACCCACCCTCTCCACGCATCCACAGCTCCCCCTCCCCGTCCCTGCCCTCCCTTCCCCTTCCCTCCCCGTCCCTCCCCGTCTCTCCCCGTCCCTGTCCTTCCCTCCCCGTCACTCCCCGTCACTCCCCTTCCCTCCCCGACCCTTCAGAGGTCACATCGCAAGCTAATCTTCCTTCCTCACCGCCGTATAGTAAAGCCTAACAAGGTACATCCGTATTGATCCGCGGTTCTCAGGGATCATGAAAGCGAAGGCTCATC
>NC_051418.1:23878735-23879161 GCF_015228065.2 Penaeus monodon
TTGGGGTGGGTGGGTTGGGGTTTTGGGGTTTTTGGGGGTGTGGGTGTGGGGGGTGGGGGGGGGGGGGGGGGGTGGGGGGGGTTTTTGGGGGGGGGTGGGTGGGGGGGGTTTTGGGGGGGGGGTGGGGGGGGTGGGAGGGGGGGGGGTTTTTTGGGGGGGGGGGGGTTGGGGTTTGGTGGGGGTGGGGTGGTTGTGTGGGGGGGGTTGGTGGGGGTTTTTGAATAAAACCGTTAACAAATTTTTCCCTTCGGGAACGTTTTTTTTCCCTTTTCTTTGGCAAGGAGTAATTCCAAATTTTAGGGCAAAAGGAAAGAGCAAACCAAGGTTTGGGCCCATGCCCAAACTCTGGCAAAAATTTGGGGCCGGTTGGTTAGCGCGTAAAGGAGGAGGCAGAAGAAGGGGTCTATTAGATCATGATTAGGGCTG
>NC_051418.1:23879809-23879913 GCF_015228065.2 Penaeus monodon
AATAAAAGGGGGGAATTAGTAGATATAAAAAATTTATATAGCTAAAAAGGGAAAATAAATCAATTTAAACTTAAAAAAACAACAAAAATTTTTGGGGAAAAACC
>NC_051418.1:23879932-23880053 GCF_015228065.2 Penaeus monodon
AAAAAAAAAATTTTTTTCCCCCCTTTTTTTTTTTCCCCCAAACTCCAAAACCCCCTTTTTTTTCCCCCCAAACCCCCCCTTCCCTTTCCTTTTTCCCTTTCCCTTTTTCCCTTCCTTTCTT
>NC_051418.1:23880097-23880791 GCF_015228065.2 Penaeus monodon
TTTTTTCCTTTTTTTTCCTTCCCCCCCCTTCCTTCCCCTTTCCTTCCCCCCCCTCCCCCTTTCCCTTTCCCCTTTTTCCTTCTTTCCCCCCCCCTTTCCCTTTTCCCTTCCCTTTTCCTTCCCTTCCTCCTCCCCTCCCTTCTTTCCCCCCTCCCCCCCCCCCTTCCCTCCCCCCCTTTCCCCCCTTTTTTCCTTTTTTCCCTTTCCCCCCTTTCCCTCCCTACCTCCCCCCCTTTTTCCCCCCTCCCCCCCTCCCTTCCTCCCTCCCTCCCCCCCCTCCCCCCCCTCCCCCCCTTTCCTCCCGCCTCCCTCCCTTTCCCCTTCCCCCCTTTTCCTCCTTCCTTCCCCTCCCTTCCCTCCCCCCCTTCCTCCCTTTCCCTCTCTCCCTCTCAACCCGGCCTACCTGTGTACCCTAAAGTCTCTTCGTTTGGGCCTGGGCGTTACCCGAAATACCGAAAGCCCCGTTTTCCTTTGAGGGGAGATTTAAAAGAAAAAGGAGAAGTTAAGACCAATTTTGAGAGTGATTTGGAAGTTTGTATTAATAAATATTAATGACTTGGCGACGGGTTTATGATTATAGGTGGTTAGTGTTTTTATAAAAACTTTAAAAAGGGGCAAAAAAAAATTATGCATTTTTTCCCCTTTAAAATCCTCAAATGGGTTTTTAGCATGGGAAAAAAAATTTTTTCCCAAA
>NC_051418.1:23880989-23881441 GCF_015228065.2 Penaeus monodon
GTGTTGGGGTGCGATAAAAAAAGCTGTACAAGATCCCCGCCCCACTCTTGTCTCGCCCCGGGGAAGAAGGTTTATGGGTCAAAAGGGGGCAAACGCTCCGGTTACTTTTTCGCGGATTCCCTCGGCGGCTCCAGAAAGTTCTGCTGCTTCGTCTTCCTTTACTTCTTCTTTTTTCTCCGTGATTTTTCTTCTCTTTTTCGTCTTCATCTTTTCTGCTCGCTCTAATTAAATTTTTGCTTTTTTTTTTTCCCTTTTCGTTTTCTCTTTTTTCTTTTTCCTTTTCTTTTTTTTCTTCTTTAAATTTTCTTTTAAATCCCTTTTTCTCTCCTTTCTCCCTCTTTTTCTTTCTTTTTTCTTCTTTTCTTTTTTTCTTTTCTTCTTTTTGGTTTCTTCTTTTTTTTAGGGTTTTCTTATTATTTTTTTTAATGGGCCCCTTTTTCTCCTATTACTCC
>NC_051418.1:23882805-23883119 GCF_015228065.2 Penaeus monodon
AAAAATTAGATATAGATAAAGATACAAAAGACATAAATAAACTAATAAAAAAGAGTAGATAAGACATAAAATATAGATTTTTATATATGTTGCCTTTGTTGGGGATGTGTGAGAGTTTATGTGAAGGGAAAAACTGTGAAACAAACAAACCCTGTTTTTTTCTGTTTCATCATCGAAAACAATCGATCAGTAGAACAGTAATTTTATAATTTCAAACCCAAATTTTTCGCTATCACATCGGGACTCAGGGTTTTAAACCAAAAAACACATAAAACGGGGGACTCGATAACAAAACGGCAAAAAATAAAACTATA
>NC_051418.1:23883512-23883613 GCF_015228065.2 Penaeus monodon
CTAACCACCCATCTGGCACTACTCCTTTTTTCACTGGCTTTAAACCCCCATTCTAATCAGTGGGGGCCTTTCCCAATCACCGGGATTACTTACATAACAAA
>NC_051418.1:23884840-23885100 GCF_015228065.2 Penaeus monodon
CCTCACTAAGGCTGCCGCCAGAATTATATGTAAGGAAAATCGAGGCTCATTCGAGAGCTTTTGTTAGTTAAGTAAGCTGTTAAAGCGGATGTATCATGGACAAGAAAATATAATTTTTACTCACATTATTTCAGTCACTATTAGTTACAAGCTACTAGTACAAGATTATGGTTATTGACAGGAATAAGTTCCCGGAAAGTCTTTTCATCTCGACAAGAAACAAGAGAAGGTAAGTTACAACAGGAGTGCACCTTAGACAC
>NC_051418.1:23885138-23885260 GCF_015228065.2 Penaeus monodon
ACATGACCCGAGAAAGGTGATTCCTGACCTCTATGCACAATAATATATCTTCGGAGGCGATGTTAAAGTCGACATTCATCTTGCATCTCTGGTACCTTTCTCAAATCACCCTTACCCCCGAA
>NC_051418.1:23885452-23885600 GCF_015228065.2 Penaeus monodon
ATTTGACAAAAGAGAGACACCACGCCCATCCGAAATGGCTTTCGATAACACCTTAATATCTTGGACGACACTCGGGATCAATAAAAGGGTGTGCGTGATTCCTTTGTTTCTCGGAAGCAGGTGTTGTGGGGCGCTGAGTTACCTCTAT
>NC_051418.1:23886360-23886475 GCF_015228065.2 Penaeus monodon
AGTAAGACTCAGGTTCATCTCCTGGATAAACGAGAAGCTTTCTCGGTAATTAGGGTATCCGTGAGTGCGCATACTTATAACATGGACGACGGTACTCGCAGCGTGCACGTGGGCT
>NC_051418.1:23886714-23887097 GCF_015228065.2 Penaeus monodon
CAAACACTGTAACAGGAGGATGTCACACACCGAAATTGCGGAAATTGGTGGACATTTAGCATTTCAAAGGCTTTTCCCGAGCGTTGTATTGTCAATTAGCTGTCTAATTCACACATTTCTGTATTCCAATTTATCAATTTATCAATTTATCACCCCCCCCCCACTGTACACACCCACTAATCTTCAGCCTTTAGAACAAGAACAAGGAGAAATGAACACGGTATCGTAGTAAATATTTCTTGAAATGTGATCTTTGCCAGACAATATATGCGCAATGTATAAGTCATGCTGTTGTCAGGCTTAATATCTGCTCTTGGTTTTGGCATCTACTTGAGCCAAAGGATCTATGAAAGCGATGAATATGATTTCGTGGTGCAAGAAGC
>NC_051418.1:23887129-23887578 GCF_015228065.2 Penaeus monodon
AGAGCCACTGGGTGTATAGGAGACATTGACATCTTCTGTCGTACGCGATCGCAAAATTATCGTACGAGCATATAAATCTTCAAAATACTTATAACCTGAATTACCTTGGGAATCTTACATTCCCCGAAGTGTCTGGTAAATGTATAAACAAAAATGGAATGAGCTTTTGTGTACAAGTCTGTAAGTTATCGGAATCATTGGTCATATAACTGGAAATCTTTCTTCAAATTCCCATGATTAGGAAAGAAAAAATAGTATATAAGAATACTATACGGCTTATAGAAAAAAAATACTTGGCTGTAGGCCTGTCTATCTCATGGCTATGGAAATGACGGTTACCTTTTGTTTTCATCCATATTTCTCTAACGATTAAATTCACTTTTTCTTTTCTTTTTTTCTTTAAATCTTCCACTCCTCTCCAATTCCATCCTTGCTACCTAGAACGGTCT
>NC_051418.1:23887621-23887693 GCF_015228065.2 Penaeus monodon
TTTAGACTTTAGGCAAGACGATTTTGTTGCGATCTTGTTGGGAACAGGTAACGTACCACAATTCCTGCATCA
>NC_051418.1:23887948-23888218 GCF_015228065.2 Penaeus monodon
AAGAAGATGGAAAATAATTTCGTTTCTGACAAGGTAAGTTTGCTTCCATAACGAGCTGAAGGGATTTACCCCGATATGAAGAATTAAATGACGTCACACTGCATGGCGTCATGAAAATCATTATTGCATATGCGCTGGTCTTCCCTTCTCTTCTCCTCCATTCTGCATCTTGCTTTTTTCCTCCCTTTTTCTCTTTCTCTCTTTCTCTTTCATTCTTTCTTTCTTTCTCTCATTCTCTCATTTTCTTTCTCACTCCCTCTATCCCTTTAA
>NC_051418.1:23888314-23888892 GCF_015228065.2 Penaeus monodon
TCACTTCTCTTCTTTTCTCTTCTCTTCTCTTTCTTACTCTCACCCTACCCCATACATCATACTTCAGATCACGAAGAAAATAATAAAACAATTATTGCATACGTGGTGCAAATTACCTAATAACCATTTAATACATTACATACAACATAATGCATATACACAAACATGCGGAGTCCACATACGAAACTGTTTATCTATATATTTCATATCTTAAAGATTTTTTTCTTTTTTTTTCAGAAAGATTCAGGCGTCCATTTGTTTTTCACGTATTCTTAGATGTGGCATTGCGTATATGTTTCGTCTTTCTTCTACGAACATTTAATAAAAGTAACAACACCTGTTATAAAGACAAACAATACCCAACATGTGTAAAACAGCGACAAATTCTCTCTTATCGGGTCAGATATCGAAATAACAATCCTGTTTTGCCGGTTGCTTTAACCCCGCGTTCTCTGCAATAGCACCGAACTAATAGGTTGTTACGGATCATGGACAAAACAAATTACTATCTGGATGCACAATGCTAGAGCTGATGTTTAGGGATTATTCTGATTCATATTCGTATCGCCATTAGTGGG
>NC_051418.1:23889184-23889384 GCF_015228065.2 Penaeus monodon
ATCCTCCCTGGTCGACCGTCATTGAAACTATCTTCCGCCTCATAGCCATTCCCATTGCTTGAACTGGAATGCAAATTGCACAGTCCCCGGGAGGTCTTCGTCGGAGGGAAAGGTTCCACGGCTCCTGACGACAGCTGCGAGCGTCTCCGCCTCCTGGAATTGGTTCCTCGTCCTTACTGGCCTCATATTGGCTCTGGTAA
>NC_051418.1:23889719-23890050 GCF_015228065.2 Penaeus monodon
CAAAATAGTGTTATAAAGTCTCACCTTTAAATCAAATAAAATGCTTCACAAAAAATACACATAACCTTGGGCAAAAGCATCCATTTCACCGAACTCTGTTGTCAACAGTACTTCATAAATGCGGTTACTATGGTTATGCCAACTACTTTTCTGCCGATCTTTCCTAGCCTGATAACCCTGTAGCGTGGTGTTCGCGATTAGCTACTCAGCCGTTATACTTATGGCGCGCTGTTGTTTTTTCTGATATTTTCGATCAGATTCTCTCCATTGAACTGTGTGGTGGTGGGGGGGGCGTGAAGCGTGGGGGATGAGTATGAGGGATGAGAGAAAC
>NC_051418.1:23890182-23890333 GCF_015228065.2 Penaeus monodon
AAATCTGTCTGTAGACAGATTGGCAGTTAAGGAGAAAAAGACTGTAGGCTAATAAAAGGCTAATAGAGATATCATAGAGCATTCACTTAAGAGAAAGAAAAAAAAGAGGTTAAAACGGAAATGAAAGAAACACGTTTATTTATTTATTTAC
>NC_051418.1:23890359-23890634 GCF_015228065.2 Penaeus monodon
ACTATCAACCGATACCTCTGTTGATGGCATCGTCAAGAAACACTATACATTCAATACCTTGAATTACTCATGTAACATATGCTTCTTGTTTTTGTGATCTTATGATGTCTTTTATGCATTAACACCTGATATTTTCTTTTTCTTTTTCTCCCTTCATATCTATTACTATCTCCCAAATAATAATACTTGCACTTCTCTTTTATAACACCAATAAGCCGATAATCTTTCATTTGTTTATGTAATAATGAAAAAAATATATACATATATGAATATAT
>NC_051418.1:23890705-23890873 GCF_015228065.2 Penaeus monodon
TTACCATTATTAATTTGGTTCCTAAAAAAAAATCATCGCCATTTTTTTTTTTTTCTTATTACTAGTTATCACGATTATCAATTCACTTTCTCTTTTCTATGATAGAATGATTATCTTCATTAAGAATTTCATCTGTCTTCTCTCTAATGAAACAAATAATTATCATCA
>NC_051418.1:23891183-23891326 GCF_015228065.2 Penaeus monodon
CACGTTCATTTCTTTCTGCGACGATTTCGTATATATTTCCCCTCTTTTTTGTTGATATTTATCATGTTTTTACCTTCTTGTCTTTTCGTCATTTTTAAAAGTTATGGGGAAGTTATGGGAAAAGGTGTTTCGTGTTTGGTTTG
>NC_051418.1:23891736-23891993 GCF_015228065.2 Penaeus monodon
ATCAAAGTCTTTAATTATATCAAGTGAAGAATTTAATTCATTTACTTGAAGAATTAAGAAACACTTTTTTTTTCCTACGTGAGCTCATAATATTTCTAAATATAGACGTGCCTATTTTCCAATTTTATTACTTTTTTGTCGTTTTTTTCTCGTTTTTTTTTATATATACTCGTTCTGACATGCTAATATTACTTCTATTTTTATTCTAATCCTCACATTTTCCAATTTTATCACTTTTTATCGTCTTTTTTATCATT
>NC_051418.1:23892187-23892414 GCF_015228065.2 Penaeus monodon
ATGATTATCGCGTAATTTGATAATTTCCCTTGTTTGCTTCAGGTACTTCAGGAGATATCTGTGGTATTCATAATGGTTATTAGCCCGTTTTATTCGTGGCTTTTGTGGGAGAGGTAAATAAGTGTTCTCATTAAATGCCTGATGGACAAAGTCATATTGGAAAGTCGGTCGGCTGGTGATATCAGCTTATGGCTTTCTCTAATCCGATTCTGTTGCTGCAGTTAATT
>NC_051418.1:23892861-23892990 GCF_015228065.2 Penaeus monodon
GTTCGTTCAAGATTCCTGTCTGGAAGGGAGAGCGGATCTGGTTCCCGGAATACTGCGAGACTACATGAAGATTGACACAAAGAGGGCATTCCCGATCGCCCACCTACGTCTGCTCCGTGTAAACAACTG
>NC_051418.1:23893449-23893554 GCF_015228065.2 Penaeus monodon
GTTTCCTGCGACCTGTCACTTCGGCGTCAAATTATCGTCAAGGCGGCATTTGAACACCACAGACTTCAATATCAAATCTTCCCTCCCGTCTCGTCCTCTCTTATC
>NC_051418.1:23894112-23894372 GCF_015228065.2 Penaeus monodon
ACCATGCAAGCACACACCCAAACACCCCAACAAAACGAAATAGCAAACGATCTTCGTGCATGCACAGGAGGCCAAGGACTTAATCAGAATTCTGGGGCCGAAATTAAGTCTCAGTCAAATTAAGACCCAGCTCATCCCCTTGATGCTGGACAGTTAATTATTCCACACTCTGAAACGCAGAAATGCTTGAGATTTCTTTCATCTGCTTGTTTGTCAAAGGCTTTTGCGAATGCCATGCAACTGCGAATGAAAAGTTAAAA
>NC_051418.1:23895765-23896293 GCF_015228065.2 Penaeus monodon
GTGCAACGTTGTCGAGGTGTAGCAGCATAAACCTACTTGGCGTTTCCTCGAATGTGATGAAAGCACATTTGTAACCTCCGGGGAGCAATAAACGTGAAGAAGGTACTAATAGGTAGTCCCTAAGGCCGCGACAGGCCTAGCAATCCGGCGGTTCGGAAAGTTTACTCGGGATTCTCAAGAGATGCCTCGAATCGGATAGAATATATATGAAAAGTTATATGAAAAGTTGGCAAAAGTAGTAAACGTGATGACTGAAAGAAGGTAAGATAGGCATATGTGAAACCAGAATGGTTGGATAAAGGCAGAAAACAAATCATAACAACTTTTACAAACACCAAGAGAGACACAAGTAGAGCTGGTATAAGTGGAACTCGATGATAAAAGCTTATACTGAAAAAAATCGATGATTGACCTGATTTTAACACAATAAAAAGATAATTAGAAATTTTAAGAGCATACCATCAGTATCTCTGGACTCGAATCACCAATTCGTACCGGCCAAAATGACAGTCAGGAATCCAAAACCTC
>NC_051418.1:23896335-23897414 GCF_015228065.2 Penaeus monodon
TAATAATGGGAGAGAGACTGAACATTCCAAAGGTTGCTAGTGAAGACATGGTAGATTGGGTGGATAGACTTTTCAATGCAACATGGTGTAATGAAAAACATTTAAAAAGGGTGATCGAAGGTATAACTCTCTTGACACATGAAAAATATAGAAAAGAATTTTAGAGAATAGATTAAATGCCGTGATAGAGGAGAAACTGGAAGATCATTACGGCTTCAGACCAAAAGGAGGAACAACAGATATGATTTTTCACACTGAGGATGATACTGGAGATGATTTGGGAATATTTAAGATATTTACATTGTTTTTTTACCGATCCTAAAAAAGCTATCGATCCGAGTGCCCCGGAACAAATGATGAGAAATTCTAGATCCTGATTATGGGATTGAACCTAAACTTACAATAAGAAGTGTATCTACAGATGACGTGACTCCACCACTGCTTTTTATTTTTGTACAGTTTCATGAGGAAAATAGAGAAATATGAATAGTTCAAAACTTTAGCCTATGCTGATGACATTGCCCTCACAGGAGAGACTCCTGTTGCAGTCCAGGGAGCAGTGTACAGATGGAATGAGACCATGTCCTCCATGGATATAAAAAAGAAATCACTATGGTTTCGAGAGAAAGAAACGATGTCGAAATAAATATAGCGGCGGTCCGATTAAAGTTTGTGAAATTTTTCAAGTATCAAAGAGTATATATCAACGAAAAAGATAATACGAAAATAGAAATCACAAAGAGAATTTGTAGTTACACCAACAACTTATGACTTCTATATCCATTGCTAAAAAAGGAACGGTGTAGAACCTATAATAACATTTGTGAAGAAAAATTAAGTGTGTTGGTATGAACATATGATGAGGCTGGGCATGGAAACGTCCTCAACACGGTACTCCAGTGGACACCGGGAGGGAGAGGACCGATGGGAAGGCCCAAGAAACACAGCAATAGAGAAAAGAGAAGAAAACATGAGGGCGACAGATGATGGCAAGAGATACAGGGATCGTTCCGGACGCAGAAACTTCGGTGCGGCATCACAACTGACAGCGACTGACAGGAACCGCCCGAACTGCAGTA
>NC_051418.1:23897843-23898303 GCF_015228065.2 Penaeus monodon
ATCATCAAAATCTTCCGCCTTTATCTTTGTCATCTTTGTGGGCGGATCCTGAAGATGTGCTGACGTCATCGAGATATCGTGTCATCCAGTTATCTTCTCTGACCTAGATAGATGGGAAGGATGCGAAAGTCTGTGCATAGTTGCGTAATGTGATACGGGTGAACATTAAAAATAAAGCTCCGCTAATGACACTGGGAACGTTTTAATGTATTTCGAGGCGATGCGCTTTTGCTTTTTGTTGTTTTTATGTACATATTTCAGCAAGGCTCTTTTTTATTCTTTTGTTTACGTTTTCTTCTTATCCTACAATTAAGTTGTTTTTTCGTTCTCGTATTTTGTTCTCTTTCTCTTCGCCTTAAACTCATTATTTTCCTTTTCATAAACACAGTCATCATCATCTTTACCGATATCTTATTTGTCTTATATTTTTTTTTTTATTCTCTATTTATCATCATCGTTT
>NC_051418.1:23898396-23898950 GCF_015228065.2 Penaeus monodon
CTTCTTACGACACAGTATACAGCGGATACCATGGCCAGTCGAGGAGGTATAACAACTAGTAACGCTGAGTACGACTTCGTAACGTAGAGTCACCTAGTTGTAGAGGAGGTTTAAGCTAATAGTGCTCGAGAATAAGGGCGAGAATCCTACATCAACCCCAGGGGCAAAGAGGCTTGTTTTGGGTGCTAAATACCACTGACTTTATCCGGCCCGAGAGATCCGCGAGGCCAGGGGTCGCATAGGAAAGCAGAGGCTTGAACATCCTATTTTCCGTACGAATCCCCTCTGAAACGGATCATGCAGGGGATACTTTCTCCTTTACTGGTAAAGGGAAACTGAAAACTTATTACAAAAGTAAGCAAAGTTTATGAACCTTGTATCAAACTTACTTTGATTGTAGTACATAAAAAATAGTACATTTAGCAGGTAACAAATGGGGTATTACGATGACCAGTAGATAACCGCTCATAGGAGCATGCTGCCCAAATGCCATATACAATGGCATGAAGGGCATTGTCACTATCCCGCAGGCCTTGATGGCATATTTATATAAA
>NC_051418.1:23899085-23899610 GCF_015228065.2 Penaeus monodon
TTTATTTATTTAAAGAACCCCCTTGCATAAACGAGGGGGATCTGTTCATGCTCATTTAGACCTTCAAGGCGAGGCTTTCAGGATAAGAGACCGGGGTAAGAAAATCATCAGTGAAATACCCATGCATATGTAACTCTATCATTATAATTATTGTTGATGTTACTGTTATCATTCTTATCAGTATAATAAATTTTCCCTCACCTCTCTCGCTCTTTCTCTGTCTCCTTCTCTCTCGGTTTCTGTTCCTCTCTCCTTCTCTCCCGTTTTCCTTCCACTTATTTCGCTTCCTCTTGTCCTTTCCTCTCCATTTCCGTCTCCCTCCCCTCCCCCCTTTTCTATCTTTGCCTTTCCAACCCCCTCTCCTCGACTCCCTTTTCCCCCATCTCTGCCTGGCCAATACTCTCTCCCCGTTTCCCTTTACCCTTTCGTATCTCTCCCTCATTTTTCTATTCCTCTTTTCCATTTTCCCCTTCTATATTATCTACCTCTCCGCTTTTCCATGTCTCTCATCCTGACTCTCTTCCC
>NC_051418.1:23899722-23900537 GCF_015228065.2 Penaeus monodon
ATTCCCTCCATCTCTCTTCCCCTCTCTATCTCCCCGCCTCTCTTTCCCTCTTCCTCTCCCTCTTCCTCCCTCCCTCCCTCACTCAATCTCTCATCAAACTCTAACCAACTCCCCCTCCTCCCTCCCCACTCTACTTCCCCCCTCCCCCCTCCCCCACTATATTCAGCGAGGGAAGCACAGATCAATCACTTTCTCACAAGTACCTCCTGGAAACTCGAATATGGTCGGGCATCCTTCGACATGATTCTGCAGACGTTCTCTCCCTCCTTCAGGAACATGGGTTGAAGGACCTCGGGAATTCTTCGGGCAAGTGTACTCTTGTCCGTGAAGATCATTTTCTCCAAGACGCGTATTTCCCCCGTCTCGAGTTGGGTTGAGTTGGAGTGGAAAATGTGACGACATTGCACGATCGTGCATATAAATGTTCAAGAGCATGGGAGAGTTCAGGTGGAAAACACAGTGATTTTGTGCGATCTTGAAGCACATGAGATCTCTTGGAAGATGTGCGACAATATTGTTGTATGGTAATAATGTAGGTAAATATTCATGTCAAAATGGAGAGGTTCTTACATACATAGAGAGAGATTTACGTGTTCAGTTCATCTAAATCCGCGACCACGATGTTCGAGAAAAATGTTTGAACGCCTTTTTTGGAAATAATGTTCCCTTGTAATCCTTTTAGACCTGTTTTCGATGTTCCGGCGAGGTCCTTTGGAAGCGGGATAATCACGTAAGGTTACTCCACGTTATAGCACTTTTCTGGATGTCCCCTCCTCTTCTCGCGTGCCTGTTATCTCCCGTTTCGCCGTCTCCGC
>NC_051418.1:23900641-23900748 GCF_015228065.2 Penaeus monodon
AGTATCTCCATTTTCTGGAATCCCTCCCTCCCCTTCACCCGTGTCCGATATCACCCTTTCTCGGACACCCCCTCCCCCCTCACGCGTCCTTCTTTTCTGTATGTTCA
>NC_051418.1:23900889-23901168 GCF_015228065.2 Penaeus monodon
TACCGCATTCCCCTGCACCACCGCATCTCTTCATGTCTTTTTCTCTCTCCTCAGCAGTCTATTTCCATCACATTCCTCTTATCTCTTATCACTTCACTTTTTTTCATCTCACATATCGCACTTTCGGTCTCCATTCATTCTGTGTTAATTTTCTGTTTGTACAGGACAGGACGACATGCGATGAGTAAGGACATGAATAAGAACAGATAAAACAGAAACGAAAAAGAGGCTGAGAGAAAATTGTTCGAGATTAGAAGAGGAGGATAGAGAGACGAAAGA
>NC_051418.1:23901622-23901941 GCF_015228065.2 Penaeus monodon
GAAGAGATATAAAGCAACTCTAAATTCCCGATCGTTGTTTACAATTAGTTGTGAGCAAAATAAACACTATTTATTATGGCTGTTTGTTCTATAGCAATGCTACTAATTCAAACTAAACTCAGGGTTATTTATGAACAACACACACCAAATTATTATTCTTTAATATATTCATGCATTATCCATGATTTATCTGTACCCGTTTCTGTTTTACTTTATTTCACCAGTAATACGGCATTTGCAACAGATTGATATTAATGATATAGACTTTTATAGCCAAGATGAAAGAGATTGGTGGAGATGGCGACTAATGTTGGGGATG
>NC_051418.1:23902619-23902928 GCF_015228065.2 Penaeus monodon
ATGACTGAAAACAGAATCCACAGACTCCTTTTTTTGGCTCCAGTTTCGACGTTATTACTAAAAGTCACGTATTTTTCTTGTCTTATTGATTTCGTGTTGCATTTAATTTCGTTCTCACAGAGGGAGAAAAATGAATACAAATTGATTCTGTTAATTTGAAAATCAGAAAAACAGACGTAAGGGAAAAGTCAAAATCTGAAACAAAGGAACAGATTAGAGGAAACACAATCAAAACGAAAACATCAATAAATCAGTAAATAAGCAAACATAATAATACCCAACATACAACCAACACAAAACTTTCCAACA
>NC_051418.1:23902975-23903595 GCF_015228065.2 Penaeus monodon
CCCGCACTCTGACAGCATATGCATACAAGCCTATCGGGTCAGACAATACATGACCTCACGCCGTGCCACCTCGACTGACCTAGTACAGAATGCAACTGGAGCTGGGGGGAGACGAAAGACCTGGTCACCTTTAACCTTCCACTGCCTGTCCGGTGCTGAACCATCGCTATCCCTCCCCATCCCACCTCTCCCTATCCTTTTTTTATTACTGTACCCGGTTCTCTCCAAGCGGAAAAGGGCCTTTGTTGACATTAGCTTACAAATATTCCTCAATCGGTCTTTCGCCTCTTCCCTCCCAGTAACGTCGATTGGCTGTTGTTACCCGCTGTTACAATCCTTGTAACGATTTCTGTTCTCGGTGGAATGATTAGCTACCTGACTAATTGCATGTCACTCTTTTGAGTGTACCTTCTGCACTGATATCAAAAGTATGATATCATGAGCAAAAAACATAATCCAGCTTTTGCATTATAAAAGTTACCAACACTGAAAATGAAAAGTTTGATTACCATCACACAAACTGTTGTTTGCTTGTCGTAAAGATCTATGTTGATATTTACAGCGGCATTTCACTAATGATGATATCAGTTATAACATTGACAATTATTTCCAACTTAAGA
>NC_051418.1:23903716-23904821 GCF_015228065.2 Penaeus monodon
CACATGACAATATTCATAAAAGTGAGAGTCGAAAGCGTTAAGAGAAAGCAAACCCGACTTGCATAACCCGGGTTGCATGGATAAGGAAGAATGGGAAAATTAGATTCAAGAGGAAGAACCTAGTGATATCCAATATATATTTTTTAAATTGGTAAATAAAGACCTTTAAGGGGTGACACAGAATCTAAGAAATGAAAAGCGAAATGCGTCTTTTCCGATAAAGAATGGCAATAAAGAATCGCAGACGTTGAAATTGGCGAAAAGGCATGTGATTAACCGTCGACTCCTTCCCATCCCTCGATTCCACCTCCCGTTCCACCCTATCTCCACAATAGGATGTTCCTTATATTGATTAGAGTACAGCCATACGCATGGAATATTAAGTAATATATGGTAATATAATCTCCACACGAACTTTGCGTCAATCACGCGGTTGGTTTCATTACCATTACTATGAACATTAATCTGTATTGTGTGAATAAAATAGTTTTTAGCAATACAAGAATTGCAGTGTTCATTACAACAACGATAATATGTTAATAGTACTATTATCATTCGTATTAGTGCTAAATGGAATAGTTGTAGCAAGGTAGATATATACTATAGTAGTACAGTAGATATATACTATAGTTGTATAGTAGTTGTGAGTAGCAATAGTAGCAGTGATAATAAACTACACAAAAGCAAAACAGACACTAACTTAGCTTCCTACAAACGGAAATGAAGTTACTGTGCCAGTGATCATACAGGCCGTTTGCTTAGCGTACAGGCTATTGGATGAGAGGGATCATTGAGCCAGATGTCTGTTTTTGTCAAAGGGGAGAAAACAGCAGACATTTTGTAGCTTTTTGGGTTTTGTTTTTGTTTGTTTTTACTGTATAGTCGGCAAAATGAAGACGAAATGGCATATTTTATTCTTTCCACGTGACATGTCATTGTTGAATAAATTCTGCACCAGTAACAGTACCATAAGGATGAAAATAGACCAAAACATACTGGACGGAACGACCAAACATCTCGTTTTAAAAAGGAAAATGACCAGGCATACGATATCAGCGTGAGTCATTGAGTCAAACGTCTTTGTCATAGGGGAGAGATCAGTCGT
>NC_051418.1:23904864-23905104 GCF_015228065.2 Penaeus monodon
TTGTTCCCTGTTACCAAATTAGCCAATCAGCGAGAATAATTGAAAGAGATGCAGTTTGAACGCTTTAACAACATTGGCGCTGCTTAGCACTAAGAGGTAAAAAGATGTTACGTAATGTACAGTTCCTTCTAGATCAATATTTCACCTTTTCCAAGACCCCTTTTGAGATATTCAGACACGTTTATACATGGCAATATATCGTATATCTATTAACGTCTGTATCAAATGCACGTCCCTGTG
>NC_051418.1:23905944-23906151 GCF_015228065.2 Penaeus monodon
CAATATAAAATATCTCTAACAAACGCAACAGCCAATAAACATAATTGACAGCATCCATTTGCGAAAGAGGCATCTCACTCCACTTCAGAAATCTTGATGCCTTTGCTCTCTGCTGACTTCCTCGACACATATTTGCATTTCCAGAATTCTCATCTCAGTCTCAAAGCTTTAGTGAGTGTTGACACAGACGGGGAACTTCATCTCGAC
>NC_051418.1:23906826-23906940 GCF_015228065.2 Penaeus monodon
TTTCACTAATGATTTTCTTACCCCGCTCTCTTATCCTGAAAGCCTCGCCTTTAAGGTCTAAATGAGCATGAACAGATCCCCTTCGTTTATGCAAGGGGTTCTTTAAAAAAATAA
>NC_051418.1:23906970-23907909 GCF_015228065.2 Penaeus monodon
TTCCGTCTACTTATCTATGTACCTATCTCTACCTATATATTCATCCGTTTGTCAGTCCCCTCAGCTCCCTGTCTCCCACCTTCGTTCAGGAGACACCTCGGCGTTCCCTTCGTCCCCTGAGAAGCGAGCAGCGGTCAAGTGATCTATCCCTTAGCTCTCCTTCTCCGCCTAACGATCTGTAGTTCTTTAGGGAGGAGGAGGCAAAGGATATTTTCTTCAACAGGCTGTATCGGGAAGAGGTACATACTGCAAAATATTTCTTATCTATGAAGGGGCTGTTCGAAGCAGAAGGGTTATTTATTCCGCGTGCATTTCTTGTTATTAACTGGGTATTGCGAAGTGGATTTCTCTCCATTAACAAGTTGTTTCAGGGAGAGATCTGTGTCTAAATGTATTACTTGTTATTAATCATCTGTTTTAAATGACAGGAAATAATTTCCGCATACAGAATGACCCAAAAAAGAAAGCAGTTCATCTCATACGAATTTCGAAGAGAAGGATTCACTCTCTCCAAAACGATTTTACTGTTAATGGTCGTTTCAGAGGGTACTCTCTGATCGCTTAACAGGCGGTTTCTGGTGCCCACGACGATACGACCATCTCTTTTGTGGGAAACGTGACATCTCTAGAACTGGCTGAGTGGTTGCAACATCTACAGACCTACCTAGTGGTAGATCTGTAGATGTTGATGGAATTTTCTATACCCGATCGACTCCCAGTCTTCTCAGGCTGTTTTCTTCTGGATGGAGTACCAGCCTACCCTCGTTCATAAAATAGTAGAAAGATCCGTTTTTTTCACAAAGGAAATTTGTTTGAAAGTGAGGGACGCTTGTCTGTGAGTATACTTTACATTTCCTCTCTATCAAACATTCTTCTTCGTAAAATGGATCGTTTGTCGTTTGCTTACATCCTGAAACATGCTGAGTTACCCAGTTCCCC
>NC_051418.1:23908139-23908226 GCF_015228065.2 Penaeus monodon
ATTATGATTATATCTCTCTATCATAAATTATTATTATATAATATGATCGATAGATGTGTGTGTTGTTCCATCCTGAATGTATTTAAC
>NC_051418.1:23908441-23908670 GCF_015228065.2 Penaeus monodon
CAAGCGTAAACACTGCATTTCATTTTCTCCTCTCTTGCCTCACTCTCTTCCCTCTCCTTCCACCCTTACTTCCTCCACAACGTGCCTTATCTCCCCTTCCGCCTCCCCCGCCCTCGCTCCACTTTTAACCGTGCCTAGTAATGCAATTCATCGATCATCTCTCCGTGTCACTTTAATCTTTTTAGGCTCATTTTCGTTTTCCTTTTTTTCCCGTTTTTTCTAAATTCTG
>NC_051418.1:23909055-23909165 GCF_015228065.2 Penaeus monodon
TGTGAATATTGCAGTTACAGTGAAGCCAGATAAATCGAAGAAAACGAAGAAGAGGAACGTGAAGAGGGGACACCTAAATAGAATTAGAATAAACTAACCTTTGTTCACTG
>NC_051418.1:23910554-23911423 GCF_015228065.2 Penaeus monodon
ATTTACCCTCATTAACTGCAATTTACTCATTACATCAACATGTATCGTCATATAGAATCTAAACACCTAAAACAGAGCCGATGGCCTTATTTCGACCAAACTCTAGCTGCAGCGAGGTTGAGGGTCCCCCTCAACCTCGCTGCAGCTAGAGTAGAGGAGTCCTAATTTGGTCTCTCTCACATTGGTGGACCTAATTCGAAAGGGACTCTAACCCTTCCTTGCGTCTTTTTCGTCCAGTTTCCATTTACATATCTAATTTCAGTACTAAAATGTGGTATCTATTATTTGGCCAAATTTTGACCAAACAGGTTAGCCATATATAAGTTCCTGTTTTTTTTTGTCTCTCTCGGAAAGGCAAAACTTTTCATGAAGGAAGCCGAAGAACAGGTGACTTATTGACAGCCTTGCACCTGGCAACGTAATTGGTGATTAACTTACGAAAACGACTTATAACTCTGCATTAATCTCTAACTCCTTGGTACTCAAAACGTATAGACAAAAATCATAAAGAAAAAAATAAATCATCATATGTTTGTAGATATCATAATGATAATAATCTCATTATATTTATGTCTCGTCAAACTGCATCTGTGATCCTAAAATATGCAACATAGATAAACAAAATTGTTGTATTAGAACAAGTGAATAGTCGGACAACTCTACGGGGACACAACCCAAGTTTCACTACTCATCAAATTTCAGAAATTGTCATCTGGTTGATATGCGTATTTGCACTGAATTGCATTCCTTAGTTATTACACTCAGGACAATTCATTATTTCGAATATTACCTTATGTAATTAGAATTGCAGTGAAATTAATATCTTTTCAAACTGTAAATGTAATTCGACGTAGGGTCAAGAAATTATT
>NC_051418.1:23914046-23914319 GCF_015228065.2 Penaeus monodon
AGAATTATTCTTTCTAAGCCAGTGGACATTCCTGTAAGCTAGACACTGAAATCTCACCCCCACTCCCTTTCCCTTTTCGCTCCTCGCCCGAGAATAAAACTTGAAATTATCAAGTGTGTTACCTCTGTCGCAGAAACCGATAAGCAGATAACACAGTCATTAAGTGATAATGCCTTTTTGATACGCGCGATGCTTTTCTCGGATTAGGTAATGGATTTCTGATTCAGGGAAAGAGGGTTTGGATGGGCCGTGATAATCCGAGAGAAAGGGGTT
>NC_051418.1:23914509-23914756 GCF_015228065.2 Penaeus monodon
CGAAAGACTATAAACAAGCAAATACCAGTTTACGGGAATCCACTGCCGCCAATAAATGTCTGTTGCCCTTAACATTGAAACACTACGAATGACAATAATATTTTTGTTGTTGTTTTTATGATTCACAGAAAGCTATTTATGGGGCGGAATGGAGAAGAAGAAGTAGTCGATTGGAAAAGTAATTATATTGTGATACTAATTAACTTTATGCGTGATACTAATCAAAGTATCAATAATAATATAATTT
>NC_051418.1:23915093-23915337 GCF_015228065.2 Penaeus monodon
TCATACAAACGTCGCTTAAGCACGTCCGGTTCCTCAGTCGCCATTGTTGCAAGGGAGACGTCGGCTGTAGTGCGCGGTTGCATATTGCTTTCACCGCCGAGTATTACCTGTCACGTGCCAAATGGGAGAGGGGGGGGGGTGACGGGCTAGCGGAGGCGAATAATATTCACCCTTGAGGAATGGCGAAGGGTTTTCGATTTTTTTCTTTCTTTTTTTTGAGGTCGAATCGGCAAGGAAGACGGAT
>NC_051418.1:23915796-23916010 GCF_015228065.2 Penaeus monodon
CGGCGCGTAGTCACCACAGGCCCCACGAGTTACCATGGCTGTCGCGCGTCTCGATCGGATTCCAAGCATCGCCAGGACACACAGGAATGGCTCCTCATTAAGCTTCTTACCTGTGAAGTTCAGAGCAGAGGGTAAGGGGAAGGGGGGAGGAGGGGCTGCAGCAGGAAGAAGAGAAAGTGGTAAAGCAGACAGAAGAAAAAGGAGGGAGATGAGA
>NC_051418.1:23916060-23916238 GCF_015228065.2 Penaeus monodon
TAAGAGAAGGAGAAGGAAAGAGAAAAGGAGGAAGAAAAGGAGGAGAACGGGAGTGGAGGGGGAGGGGAATGGGAGAGAGAGAGGGATTAGTAGGAGAAAGAGGAGAAGGATGAAGAGAAGGAGAAAGAGGAGGAGGAAGCGAAGGAGGAAGGAGAGGTTAATATAGAGGAGGAACCGG
>NC_051418.1:23916266-23916354 GCF_015228065.2 Penaeus monodon
GTGGGAGGAGGAGAACGAAAAGATCAGAGAGAAAGGAAGGAGAAAAGAGAAGGATAGCGACAAAGACCGGTAATGAAAAGAACCAGAG
>NC_051418.1:23916392-23916498 GCF_015228065.2 Penaeus monodon
ATACGGAAATTATTGCAAGCAAAGAGGAAACAAGAACGCGGCAAAGGAAATTGCTTGTACGAAAGCACAATTACACTTACGTACGACATTGATACATAGTTTTTTC
>NC_051418.1:23917524-23918089 GCF_015228065.2 Penaeus monodon
TATGTTTTGAAATGAAAAATGAAAAATGAAATGGAATTACACAATTAAATTTTTAGCTTTTCTAGAGCTAGACTACTCAAAGTACTGCACTTCTAACGAAAATACATACCATTCACGTGCGACTCAGTGAACTTCCGAAGAACATGAACAACGCCTGAAGAACAGTCACATTTATAACACAAGTCCGAAGTTTCTTCCGCGAGCGAGCGTCACCTCCTCCTCTCAAAGCCCAACTCAGACTGCTGTGCCGCTCGTTGTTCCCGCCCAACGTGTGTGTGTGAGCGTGGGTTGCTAGATCGTATATTAATATATTTTTTTTAATCGTAAAAAGATACATACACCTTCATCAATATGGCGAAATCTCCGCTATAAAAGTATCGTGAGGGGAAATCGAGGAAGGTGAGAGACCCTCCGTTTCTCGGAGGGTCGAAAGGGCAGGCGAAGTGAGGTGAGAATGGAAGGCGACGCGACAGAAAGTCACAGGTGAGGGGAAAAGCCGCCAGCGTCAGCCCACCTGTGGAGCTAACGTGTGATGGCCAGGGCGAGGGGAGGCAGGGAGCCCTCG
>NC_051418.1:23918337-23920167 GCF_015228065.2 Penaeus monodon
AAGTTTTCTTAAAGAACTATTATTGTCTTAATATTCAATCTTACTATTATATAATCAGTATACTTTTAGCACAAAACTTACGTGGATGCATCTATCAAAACGTACATAACGATAAAGATGCAAAATAAGCTGGTAATATATACGCACTTGTAATCATATCATATTCACTATATTTCGTTTGTAGTATTATAATTTTTAACGTCTCAATTGCACTGTAACATTTATAATCCTTTACATTACTGGAAGTAGAAGTATTAAGAGCTTATTGATTGAGAGCAATCATTACTTTTGTGACAAGCTTATGCTAATATTATCATCGGTACATCACTCTTAACTACAATAAGCTACAACGAACTGTATGCTGACGTTATTATCATCATAGTTGTCCTTTATTATACTAATCACTATCAATTTTTGTTTTATTGCTAAAACACAAATCGTTATGATTGAGTCTCATGTCACATTTCATCAGCATCATGTTACTATTGTCAATACTGCGAAGAGAGTTGTGTCATTTCTAGGAATTCAAAACCATCATTAGTTTCTAAAATATCTAATGGCCTTTCTACTGCCCCTAGGAAGTCACTTTCTTTGAAGGTACTTACAGGCCTGTCGACAGGCGGGAAGAATTTTCAAGTGAAACTGGAGGCAAAAAAGTGGCCTTTCTCGGAAACGGTGTTTACGTCGACGGATACAGCTGGCATAGAGGATGTTTCTGTCTTAAGAGGATTAGCGACTTGAAAGTGTTGCCGGGGTGACGAGACGAACCAAGTTGACGGGATTGACTGGGGGCTTGAAGAGTGATGGAAGGTTAAGAGGGGATAAGAGCGGTTGAGATGAGGGGAAGTTTGGGGGTGATGAAGGGGGCCTAGGGGCGGGAAGGAGTTGAGGTGATGGAGGAATCACTAGGGATGGAGAATGGCGAGATGACGAAAACTAGCGTTGGAGACGACGAAGGCGATAGAGGGTGCATTTAAGGCTGAGGCGACGGGGAGCTTCGTTGTGGCAACGTCTTCGCATAACGCTCATCCTCGCATGAACATGACTGTGTCCTTCAACGCATCCTCACATTCCTTCGGGTTTAGCTCTCGTCACGTCCATGTATACCTTCTAGACATTGAGGGAGATGAAGAGGATGACCAGAACCAATAACCGGACCACAGGATACAGAGAGACGATTCTGATTCCCGACGCCAGTCTGTATGGCAGCCGCTGGAGTGTCTGGAGGCGTCCCTTAGCCTCTCGTTTGACGAGGAAGCTGATCGCGCCAGAGATCTTCCCCGGGCGACACGCAAGTCTGGGTTGCATTTTTTCCCACACAAGATCTCTGACATTTTTCCACTGACTGATCTGAAAATCGAACTGTTTCGTTATTTTCCAGGAGCAAAACTTACAAGGAGGCTGTCATTTGCAACTTCAAGAGTGACGTAACTCAAGGCTTTCTCAATACTGAGCAAACGACTGGCCTCGAATCCCCACGAGGTCTCCTTCAACGTCTTCGGTAATGGATTGCTGTAAAACTTGAGATGGATTCCTTCGAAGGACGTGGACTCCAGCCCGGCAGTTTTGAGATTAGCATATACATACTGTAGTCTGAACTCGCAATCAGTCTAAATTGAACGGTGAGATGTTCATTTTGTGGTTCTTCCAATGTTAAAATAAATGATTAAAATAATATGAAAGTGATACTGTATTAATGAATAACTGTTTTTTTTATGTGTATAACATGATTAAAAATATTTCGTAATTCAAATATCGAGGAAAAATAATTTTAAAAGTGCGATATAATATTTCTTATTCATGTTCATACACATAAACAAATAATCATTA
>NC_051418.1:23921192-23921437 GCF_015228065.2 Penaeus monodon
AAGACCTATGCAGAAGGTGAAAAAGATTAAGATATTTTTTGCTTTGCCCAACAGTTCGTTTGTGAATTGTTATGGTCAGGGATATGATTGGCGAAGCTTGGAATGGCTCTCATATGGTTTCTCAATCTAGCTGTCAATATTGCTCTGTCTCTCTTTGTCGCTTCTTCCCCTCCCCCTCTTCCCTCTTTTTGTTTTCTTCTCCCCTTCTCCCTCCCATTATCCTTCTCATTCCCCAACCTCTTTCA
>NC_051418.1:23922255-23922385 GCF_015228065.2 Penaeus monodon
CGAGAAATCTCAAGACAAAGACGCTTTTGGACTTACCGCCCGAGGCACAAGAGACACAGAACTACGTCAATATGGCTTCTCCCACAAGAAATGACAAAATATTCAATATACTTTTGGCTGAATACTATGG
>NC_051418.1:23922419-23922483 GCF_015228065.2 Penaeus monodon
CTAATATTACAACTAATGGAGAAAAATTATGGACTTAGATAATGGTTAAAAATGGGATTGAGAA
>NC_051418.1:23922526-23922635 GCF_015228065.2 Penaeus monodon
GGGGGATAATAATTACGTAAGTGAGGAAAGAAAAGAAAAGTTACTTGGACGGATACGAGGTCCCTGCTTCTTGAACGAACTGGTGGGGATCTTCAGTGTGTTTTTCGAT
>NC_051418.1:23923292-23924020 GCF_015228065.2 Penaeus monodon
CCTCTGTCTGCGTCAGCATTAACTCCCGAGCACTGCATCCAGCATGGGAACGAAGCAAGTCAACCCGATTCCAGTCGACAACTCATGAGCATGAGCCCCGTGAGATATAAAGCGGATCCTCCCTTTGGCGTTGTCCGCACGGGAGCGTAAACGACCGAGAGGGAATTCGCCTTTTAAGTGGATCCAAAATGCAGTGGCGAGGCAAACGTGTTCAAAAACCATAACATTGTCAGCCTCTTCACACTCTCATCTCCATTCTCCTCAAAAGGGGAGAAATAGGTCATCGCCCCATCGCATCCACGAGGGGAAAACAGGTTAAAAGGATTATAATTTAGTTGGTTGCTGGGGAAATTGCAGAGGGCTGGCTTTACAAAGAGGGATTTAATTATCTAAATTTCGGGATTTGATGTGGATTTCGGCATTTCTTCGTCGGAGGTGATGAGGAGCCTTTGTTCTTTCCTGTGTGGTTAACAACAGGAATTAATCAATTATTGTTAGTCACGAGAATTCAAGAGGCTCGTAATAATATGTTCAGTCATATATTTATTCACTCTTTTCGTTTATAATCCTGCTTCAGCCGTCAAGTTTTCATATACTTCCCCCCCCCCCAAACAAATAAGCACTAAGGAAACGTTCCCCTCAACCAAACGAACCTAGAATTATAACAAACAAATCTCTCTTCAACCAAGCTAACCATTCAAACGGACTTCAAACCACCTACCACACAA
>NC_051418.1:23924061-23924426 GCF_015228065.2 Penaeus monodon
AGTCTTCCGTTAATTTCATTTAGAACTTAACTAACTTCTCTTCAACTAAAACGGCAGGTACTCTGCGTCTCCAACAACCATGGAATCCTGACTTCATCATGTGCCGCGTCATCTTGTGGTTGTCAAGGAAAGAAATTATGAAAAGAAGACTATATATGAAATGTTTTGTCTTTGTGATTTATACAGGTTTAGTTTGTATTATCATTAACGATACTTACCGTCTCGTATCAGAGCTGTTTAGCGAAACCTGTTTATACTGTGACGCAAGTCGCGTTGTTTTATTTGGATGTCGATGTTTCAGATTTTTTTTTTTTTTTCGTTCTGCACTTGTTCGGTCTATACAGATATATCTATTTATGTAGGAG
>NC_051418.1:23924585-23924652 GCF_015228065.2 Penaeus monodon
CAGGGGAAAGTACTTCGATGTCTTTTCTGAGAGGATTACTTTTGCCAAGCTTTGTTGATGGTTAGGA
>NC_051418.1:23925611-23925880 GCF_015228065.2 Penaeus monodon
CTGCTATATTTATCGCACAACTTTTCTAGGATGTACAAGATTTCAATGTATTGTATGTCCATTAAAATCTGTCCTTTCCATTGTCTCCTACATCCAGAAAAAAAATGATAATCTTAACAGTGACGGTAATAAGAGAAATATAATTTAGAAATCATAGTTCAGTTGATATCGAAAGAGAGGGAGAGATCATTCGAAATAATGTGCAACTTTAACCAGTTATCTATACATTAGATATAGATAGATGGACAGATAATGGTGAATACATATGC
>NC_051418.1:23929137-23929432 GCF_015228065.2 Penaeus monodon
CTGGATCTGTCTCACCGAACAGCAAGAGCTTGGTACCTATAAATAAAATATTCTTTTCTCCCCATTTTTTTCCCAATTTTTTTACTCCAAAATATTTTTTTTTTGTTTCAGGTGAGAGAAAAAATGATTTAAAAAAAACCGTTTTTCCCTGAAAACTTTAAATTTGACCAATTTTATTTTCCTCCCTTTTTGGAATTATTTTTTTTACCATCTAAACACTTTGTATTTTTTTTAAAAGAAAACGGAAAGGGTTTCATTTGAATTGAAAGAAAACGATAAATTTACTGGGTAACTG
>NC_051418.1:23934436-23934528 GCF_015228065.2 Penaeus monodon
CTATTGTACAAATACAAAGTAAAGATATTTGAGGAAAGAAGACCCAAAAGCAAACGAGAAATAGAAAAGAGGAAACGAAAACGAATGATATA
>NC_051418.1:23934693-23934895 GCF_015228065.2 Penaeus monodon
CGTGAGAAAGCTATAGATAAGAAAATAATTAAATCCAAAAAAAAATCGATCATTTATATTAAACGGAAAAACCTGATGATTTGTGAATATAAAATAAAAAAAGAAAAGTTAAGAAAATATTAATGTGAAAGAAATGCTATCAAGAAAATACAACGTAAAAGGAATGTGAAAGAGAGAATAGATATAAGAATGGACGATAAGT
>NC_051418.1:23935086-23935296 GCF_015228065.2 Penaeus monodon
AAACTTGTCTTAGGGATTCCCACTCCTCATACTAGCTCTCGCTCTAGCTCTCTCGGTCAGTTAATATCCAACTGCCGATTTGTTAGTAAACTCGGCTGCGACTTATTCCGTAATGTAACGTATTCACAAAATGGAATTTCAGTAAATACAAAGGAATGCATATCTGGAATTAGTCCATATTTCCGAGAAGAATAGTATGTTCATGTAGTA
>NC_051418.1:23935736-23935814 GCF_015228065.2 Penaeus monodon
CAGCACACAAACAAATAAACATATGTAAAAATGGGAATGTTAACGACACTTTAATGCATCAAAAGGTTCAAAACCGTG
>NC_051418.1:23936038-23936295 GCF_015228065.2 Penaeus monodon
CTAATGTTCTTTATGATTTTCCCTAAATATTTCATTTCTATATCGTTGCTTGAAGATGAAAAGAACAAACGCCAACAAGTGATTCATAAGAAAACCTTAATTAGAAGTATAATGAAAGAAAAAACAAGGCACTAGAACACTATTTGTTTTCCTTTCTTATAAAAACAAAGAATTATTACACAACGGTCACACACACACAAAAAAAAAAGTTTACCTTCTGTGTCTTATGCCCTTTGATGTTTTATAATGTTTTAATG
>NC_051418.1:23937260-23937427 GCF_015228065.2 Penaeus monodon
TTTTTGTTTAAATTTTTTATACCTTTTTTCCTCAATGATAAAGAAGAGGGGGAAAGACAGACTTGTTGAAATCCCCAGAAACTCATAGGGCAAACGTTTGATGTAATTATTGATCATATTATCCATCACAATGATTTATAAATGTGATACTTAGAGAATATATCATT
>NC_051418.1:23937464-23937821 GCF_015228065.2 Penaeus monodon
ACGGAGAATAAAAGGAGGGGCAGGAGAATGAGGAAAAAATGAGATAGGAATATGAGAATGAAGAAGGGAAATAATAAAATAAATGAATTGGGTGTAAAAGCTTGGATGAGCAATATATTAGAAGGAATAGAAGGAAGGAGAGGAGAAAGGGAAAGGGGAAGAGAGAAGGAAGAAAGAAGAGAGGGAAAGGAGAGGGGAGAGGGAGGAAAGGTAGGAGAGCGTGGAAGGGAGAGAGAGAAAGTGAGAGGAGGCAGGGAGGAAAGAGGAAAGAATGGAAGAGATAGGGAGGAAAGGAGAGGAGGGGCAGGAATGGAGGGAGGGAATGGGAGAAGAGACAGGGAGGAAAGAGGAGGAGAA
>NC_051418.1:23938426-23938601 GCF_015228065.2 Penaeus monodon
GATTCATTTTCTTTGAATACTATTATTTTTGGGTGAACTATTTTATACATCAGTAATTTCGTTTGCTCATCATCGATAAAAAATATAGTGTCAATTTCCCACAGCCTAGTTGTAAGAGGTAAAACTTTCCTGCATTGGACAGAATGACCGAAAATGAGACATTTTCTATCTATGG
>NC_051418.1:23939264-23939949 GCF_015228065.2 Penaeus monodon
GTTTTCTCAGCTTAAACACATCTTGATTAGACTCAACAAATTGCGTTGACACGGCTACGGAAGAGAAGCTTGTTCAGGTGCACGACAATTTGGCTAAAAATCTTTCTCATACGCCTGGCACCGTACTATGCCCCGCTCACGAAGGTGGAAGCCAATTGAAGTTCAGGTAATATATCCCTTTAAAAGTGTGATAATATCGGCTCTGAGAAATGTATGAGGCTTCCTAGAAAACTGTAGTTCATGTACTTCAAAGGCATTTCACTGATATCATATAATAAATCATTCACATTGCTCTTGTTTTTAAGAAAAAACAAAAAATCACCCAATAAGAAAATACCCTTCAAAAATAGTTTTTCGTTTGACAACAGAAGTAAAAAGTACAGTTGCGTGAGCTTTTGAGAGATTACCATTGCGGACTTGATTCAAGGAGCAGGCTAGGAGCGCATGGCGACGGAGAAATCTGGAAGGAGAGCTAAGGTTAAACTCAGAGAGCTAAGGTTAAAGATGGGCTTCGTGCTGACGAGCTAATAAAAGAGAAAGGGTATTGGCAGGAGGTTATCGGCTGGGGATGTCAAGGGGTATGACCTGGAGATAGCGAATGTCATGGTCAGGGTTAAGGTGTCCTGACGTCATTGCACGTGTACTGTGCTCTTTTCGAAAAGGATGATCCAAAGGGGAAGATATC
>NC_051418.1:23940882-23941292 GCF_015228065.2 Penaeus monodon
TATAAACGATAACTAAGGCCTAAGTAACGATCTTCCTAATGAAGAGCAACATAGGAAGC
This sequence comes from Penaeus monodon, assembly GCF_015228065.2. NCBI lineage: Eukaryota > Metazoa > Arthropoda > Malacostraca > Decapoda > Penaeidae > Penaeus > Penaeus monodon. The sequence goes on from NC_051418.1 coordinate 23,940,942, forward strand.
AGAAAAGTGCCCGATTTCGAACCCAAATCCGAAAGTTTACTGTACAGGACGTGGCGTGAATTGCTCAAAGGAAGGAGAAAAAATGCAAAGAAAACGTAACCTCATCCTGTATGAGAAGTTTCAGGAGACGCCAATAGCCTACTACCCCCCCTCCCCCACCTCCCCTGCCGTGACGGGAAAGTCATGGCAGACAAAAGTATCTTGGGCTTGTCAAGTTAAAAGGAATGACTTGTTGCGCAGATAGATAACTTTAAATAAATCGAGCGAGTTTTAAGAACACTTTCATGAGCACAAATATGCTCCAATGTGTGGGTGTCTTTCACTTTTTATACACATGTGTGTATATATATA
>NC_051418.1:23941381-23941536 GCF_015228065.2 Penaeus monodon
AATCTCTGCCTATGGTTCATGAGCATGATTGTGTACATAAATATATAGGTAGCGCAATATCTACATAATATATCATGTATACTGTATATTTTCTGTATGTCATAGATAAGGATGTGCAGTAAGCAAAATATTGAAAGTGACTATATCTATTTATC
>NC_051418.1:23941618-23941941 GCF_015228065.2 Penaeus monodon
GCATTGCTGACAATAAAATGTTTTTCAGCTTCATTACCTATAATTATCATAAGCAGAATGGGCTTTAGCGGAAGTGGAAGTAGTAGATGAGAATAGGAAAAAAGGAGAAAAGAATAAAAGATAATCACATACACATACATTTAGCTTTCTTCAATTCAAAAGTATATTTAAAAACGTCACGCATGGAGACCCATCAGAATCTTCAGCTTAAGAAACGGTTTATCGACCAAATATCTATACTCATGGTGAGAAAGGGTTAACGAAGAAATATAGGAAAAGAGAAACGACCGAAAAGTATAATAAAGAGATGAAAATCAGGATGG
>NC_051418.1:23942023-23942357 GCF_015228065.2 Penaeus monodon
GAGATTGATAAAGAAAACTGATCGATGAATCGTCATCAGTCCGACCAAATAGCATTACATGAAACAAGAAGAAGAAAGACCCACTGAAAACCAGGAGAGGATTTCAGCATCACCGAGCCAACGATCGGTCTTTCAAGTATTCAGCGAAATGAAAGGAGGGGAAATTATGAAGGGAAAGCGAAGAGAGAAGGAGAAAGAAAGAGTGGAGAACCAGATCGTCAAGGATCAAAGATTTTCATTCGCCGTTTGAGAAACTTTGTCATGGAATTTTGTCGGGCTGCAGCATCACTGACTCTCCGTTAGGTGAAGTTGTTCCTTGGGAGATAAAGAGGGA
>NC_051418.1:23945137-23945396 GCF_015228065.2 Penaeus monodon
AAACGCACTCGCTCACATAACCATCACTATTCAAGATTTCCGGGCCTTGTCTAAACACCGCATTCCACCTGCCAAATAAATTCACCGGTTCTCTAATCATTTCACTATGGCCCGACGAACAAAATAACAATGATAATCTAGAAACAGAAATGAAAGGCGACCCTACTCATGGCTGCCGACTTTCTCAAGATCTTTCTGAAGGAGCAAGTGACTAAAATACGCAGGCAGATATGCTTTTGTTCTTGGCGTCGATCTGTCA
>NC_051418.1:23945522-23946019 GCF_015228065.2 Penaeus monodon
ATGCAACTTCGCACTCGAACGGCGATTTGTTTTTGCCCTTTTTTTGTAGAAAGGAAATAAAATATTGTCGAGCAGGGTATATTATCCATGGCATCAACGAACCTAAACCCATTCGCATATATGAAATGTAATTGGTCACATATGCGCATGATATTTCCCATGGGGCCTAAACGTGATCATGAAGGGGATACGAACGCAGACCGAAATTACAAATCAGTTGTTAGTGAGAAAACAGTTATTCAAGATTACATTCTACTGCTGAATATCGCACCACGAATAAAAAAAAACTAGACAAATGAAATAAAAGAATTATTCTACGCACTCGTGCAGTTCCGAAAAAATATATAACTCATTATAGCAGGAAACACTAAAACACTTTCTCCAAAATCAAATATCGATAACAAAAAAGTAATTATTTTTTTCCAACCACTACCAGCGTCCACGAAAAGAAATTCATTAAACGAGACAAAAAATGGCAAACTTTCTATTGAACACAG
>NC_051418.1:23946782-23946868 GCF_015228065.2 Penaeus monodon
ATGCGTACTAGATTTTTCACGGAAGTGCTTGGTTTAATATGATAGCCTTCAAATTCTATGTTCTGAAGCAATAGTTCTCGATTCCA
>NC_051418.1:23948442-23948682 GCF_015228065.2 Penaeus monodon
CATGCATTCCACACAGAACATACCTTTCGTGCATGAACGATTATTCAAATTATTCCTAGAGACTGCCACTATCGGAGCCTTCATATAAACATTAATTTTATTATCTTCCGTCTTCTTATTTCTGCATTTTTTTCAGCTTTTCTCAATTTTCTCAATCTTTCTTTCTCTTCATTGTTCTTTATCTTTCTGATGATAATGGTACTGATGTATATCCGTATTGATAGAGATAAGATGGAGATT
>NC_051418.1:23948984-23949301 GCF_015228065.2 Penaeus monodon
AGTCCCTCCCTTAAGAAAAAAAGTGTTCGGTGTTTACTATAAGTTCAAAACAGACTATAATTAATGAGGTATAGATGACTAGTAGAAAACTTTCTCCTTGTAAAAAATGCGGTCAAAGTTTAATAGGAGCAATAGTCTACGGCGGTAAACACCCAACTTTCACCACCGGTTGCCGTATATTATAAAAAAACGTCAAATTAAAAACAAAGGATAGCAAATTATGCGAATAAACGTACGAAATGTTGGTGTTACCGTCGTTAACGTAAGAGATATGACGGTATAAAGTTTTTGTATGAATATTAATTGTGCGAATTGTG
>NC_051418.1:23949334-23949590 GCF_015228065.2 Penaeus monodon
CTGACAATATATTTTTTTCACTATTGCTTCATCGCCAAGTCATATATTATGAACGTACGTGGCCAAAGGAGAATACTTTCTCTCCTAAGATGAATGTTCAGAGCGTGTTAACTTTCCTGCGTATCTACTCCAGCTCTCAATAAATTATCTTGTTACAGGGGATGCGAACGTATTCATTAAACATTACAATAATCAATAAAAGAAACGTAAATATCACAAACTATTGCACCGACTTTATGAAACGGCATTACTTCAG
>NC_051418.1:23949701-23950059 GCF_015228065.2 Penaeus monodon
GCAGTAAAGTGAGATCAAGATTTAAAGGATATTCAAAGAAGTGAAAACTGTAAATACTTTACGAATCCCATGACACACCGGACCACAGCCATTCATGCTTGCCTGGGTTTCTCGAGTTTCCGCCAGCTGACGACACATCCGAGAAATTCTCATTTAGAAAGCTGAAAAGGCTTATTTGTCGTGGAAAAGATGAACTGATTTGTGAAGAAAAAAGCGAGAAAGTAAATTCGTGGAGAAGGAAGTGTTTTACGAAGCAAAAAGGGAAAGGGAAAAAGTGATAATTATGACTTGCATCAGGATGAGAGTCTAAATACAGCTTTTGGGAATAAATGAAGACAATAGAGGGAGAGAGTAAAGT
>NC_051418.1:23950155-23950346 GCF_015228065.2 Penaeus monodon
AAGAAAGAAAGAATCATCAATTGCATAATCAATTGCACCGTCTCATAACTTCCAGTAATATGATATAAGATTATAACATAATCAGAACAATCAAAAAATCTCAATGACGCTCATTTCAATCCTCTGGTATCATTTTTGTAACGAATCATGATCGATTACATAGGTAATTTACTTACGAATGATGAGTGACA
>NC_051418.1:23950848-23951145 GCF_015228065.2 Penaeus monodon
TCTTCCATTTATGTCAGCATGAGAACAGTGTCATGCACACGGACAGACCCAAGCTCAGAGTATCTATCCCCTGATCTACTGACCATAGCTGGGCATCAGTTGATCTGCTGAACTTAGTCTGATCCCTGAGTATCCACTGACCTGCTAACCCGGACTGACCCTTGTGTCTCCAGTGGCCTGCTGATCCGAGCTGTTCCCTGCATATGAAGTGGCCTGCTGACCTAAGTTGACGCCCCGCTGACCTTAAGGAGCTCGTCTGGTGTTGACTACGACTGTTCTGCCAGATGTGAAAATATA
>NC_051418.1:23951182-23951775 GCF_015228065.2 Penaeus monodon
GGTGAAAACTACATTTAACGAAACAAAAACATCTGAACTAAAACAAATACTTTGGAGATTAAACAGAGTTAGCAAAAAGCAACGTATATTTCTTGCTCTTTAGTCATAATCATAGCTGACGGTAAAATACACCTTTTCTGTCTAGAGATTCTTTGCAACTAAATCATATATTGCGGCATTCACAATTACACATGTGTTCTGTTTGATCTAAATGAAATTTCGTTTTTTTTCTGTTTATGTCAGAATTATAACCCCCGCCCCCCTCCCCCAAGCCGCTGGTTACAATGAATACAAGAACAACGTTAAAGTTATATGAAATACGGAGTGTAGATTCCGGAGAGTTTTTTTTTTAACCTGGGTCAGCTTATAGCGATTATAATATTACTAAGGTATTATCTTAGACTATCAATTAGTCATCTATTATCATTATAACTACTAAACTAGCAGATATTTCGTTGTTAACTATCACTATCCCTGAAAAACATTAATTGTTACAACTGTAGAACGACCGGAATGAAAATGAAAAATTTCATTAAGCTTACTCATTGTTTCTATACATTTTGTATTGTGTTTTCCTTAGCAATGGAATAAAA
>NC_051418.1:23955092-23955233 GCF_015228065.2 Penaeus monodon
CATTTCCTTTCCTTCTACTTCTCAACTATGTCTGCGGTTGTCAGCTGTGTGGAAACAATGTATGACTTAGTGAATGCTATTACAGTGGTTAGTTTCCTGATGTATGGCTGGCGCTATTTTCCCTTACTGCTCTTCATAGGG
>NC_051418.1:23955613-23955736 GCF_015228065.2 Penaeus monodon
TATGGGATTTACACAAATCGATTGATAAGCTGGATTGACAGACAGGCATAATCACTTAAAACAGTTATGATTCACAAGTGTGATTCATTCTGTTTTAAGAAACATTAATATCGTTTGTCATTA
>NC_051418.1:23957383-23957594 GCF_015228065.2 Penaeus monodon
ATTACACATGCGCAAGCATTCGTGGCTATATGCTATTTTACTTATAAATATACATGTAACTGGATAATGACCGGCTTTGGAATGAGAGTTCTCAACGGAACCGGGTTCGGGGATTGCGATAAAGTTACTGAGGTTTGTGTAAGGTTAAAGGGTAAAGTTGATTTGAGGTTAGGTGTATCAGGAGGTTCTTGACCGGTGTTAATGCTGCCGA
>NC_051418.1:23959683-23960132 GCF_015228065.2 Penaeus monodon
GAGAGGCAGAAATTGTAGACGTATTTTAACTTGAAGTTTGAAACCGACTAAATTATCGGGATAAAAACGCCTATTCTGTACGTGCCACTTCTAGCTCAAAGAAGTGGTTATCTCGTCCGAAAGGTGCCCTCAATATTTTTTAAAGCCGACAAAAACAATGAGAGGGATTTGTATCGCTCTTAAAAAAACAACGCTAAAAAAACGTAGGAAAAAAATCCATATACGTCCTAGATTGTCGAAGTCGACGAAAGGGAGAAGGAATGGGGGGGGGGGGGGAAGCGAAGGAAATTGTAACGAGCTGTGAGTGGCTGCGAGAGCGTGCGGTGGGCGGAGCCTTCGGTGCCTGGGCCTCCGCGCCGCTCTACATTCGAAGTGGCGCCGCGACCCTAGCTGGCCACACACAATTCTTGTTTCACACCCTTCGCTCGCCAAACGCATTCTACCCCGCC
>NC_051418.1:23960229-23961860 GCF_015228065.2 Penaeus monodon
TGCTGTTCGAACCGCACTTCGTTTTCCAAGCGAGAGCGTGCCACCGGAGCCCAGTGTAGTGAGTGCCGCTGGCCGAGCAAGGAGGGAAAGATTATGGTGTCTTTTTCGGAACTCTCGACTGTCTGCTCGGGCGAGGGGGACATTTTTGTGCAGTGACTTGGACAAGCTGGTGAATTTTCTTGTCTTTTCCTCCACCTTCCTTCAATGAAAGCGAACTTCTCCGGACTCGAGAACCCCCAGTGCCTCGCCAGCGCTTCTCGCCGCAGCATTGAAGTTCCTCGCTTGAAAACACTCGAGAGGGCGAGTTGTGTGTGTGTTGTGAAGTCTTAAGGAAAGTGACCCGAGCTCTTCAAGGAACATCTCTCGCTCGTTAACCCCACAACGAGCTTGTACGATAGTTTTTAATCATTCTTTTGGCTGCGAGAGGAATTAAGTGTCGAGAAAACGGATACAGCTTCTTTGACAGTGCTTTGGAGTCTTACATGTGTTTCACCAGTTCTCCAAGGAGCCGGATCAGCGCCAGGGAATCACGGTAAGAAATCGCCTGTGACAGGTAGTACCGCGTGTTGTGTTACTTTTATATAGTTTCTTGTTGATAAAGTGCGTTTCTAGGCTGCTTTCTTTCGGATCGAAGGGCATCGTTCCCAAACTCGTTGTCGCATCCTGGGGCATCGAGCTGGGATGCGCGTCGGGCCTAAAGAGAGTGATTTATGTGGTCCTTCCAAAATATGGAATGTATATGGCCGAAGTGCGATTGTTCTTAATTGTGGGTAATTCAATGTCATTAAAAGATTCATTAGTTTGTTTAGGAGTTCTCGTGGCGAGGGTGGGGTTGTCGGTCTGGCCAAACGGGACCACTCTGCTCGACTCAAAACTTTCACATATCTGGTCGGACAAGTTCGTTTTGCTACTTCCTTTTGTCAGATATTACAAACGAGAGCAAATTTACTCTCTCCCGTAGCCCGCCATTTGAAAAGCGCTAATCGGGAATTATTTACAAACCCTCGTGACGAAAACGCAAGCAAGGGTAGTTTCAGCCGCAAGGGTTCGCAGTAACGGGGTTCGGTGGCCGGCGCTGGCAACACTGGCCGGACGCCGCGCTTTGACTTTTCCCCGAGAGCCACTGCCCGACCTTTCTCACTTTCTTTATTTAAACGCGACAATGCCGGGCACCCATTCCATCATGCAAAGACGATTCTCGCCCTCTTGCCATGCCAACCCCGTAAATTAGTCTTATATTTGAAATGTGATCTGCCACGTGAGCCTGCGCTTCGGCCTGCTTTTTGAGGAAAAAGTTGTTGATATTTGGTGTCGGAGATGACGATGCCTTCGCAGGTTACTTTCCACGCTGGTCATCGGTTATAACTCGGGTCACTGAGTCATCTCTTCCCCGGCTCCTGTCACTGACCTTATCTGCAGGTGACCCTAAATGCCAGCTGAAAGGATGGGGTAATAATGACATTCCCAAAGATAGATCTAGAAGCGCCAATGTAACTGAGGAGGGAAGAGAGGGCCACGTGGAAGTGTGTCCTTGTTTACAGAGCCCCACGATGACTGATTACGGTTTTTTTATGGGATGAGAAGCGCAGGGAAAACTGGTAAATTAGTGTAAGTATAGATACGTAGCAGCC
>NC_051418.1:23962365-23962525 GCF_015228065.2 Penaeus monodon
GTTCACAGGTTAACTGTTTTTATGTGTGCGCCAGGTAATAATGAAGTGAGGTTGTTTTACTGCAGCGCTTTAGGTGAAATTAGGAACATGGCTGACAGAAATCTCAACCTTAGCGAGAGAGTTATATCACGATCTATGATTAATTTTATATAAAATGATT
>NC_051418.1:23963195-23963463 GCF_015228065.2 Penaeus monodon
CATTTGTCCAGCTGTTTGGTACCACTGGAACGGAAAATCATGTATGACGTAACAATGACGTAACAATCTGACGCCTAAGCTACAGGTGCCTGACGTTTGCCTGCCATGTGTAGACGAGGAAACATTCTTTGATGACTTGTGGAGTTTTCGAGGACGAATTTCAAAGAATTTCAAACTTCTTCGTGTTCAAAATTTAATTGCATTTTGTGTTCTGTCAGCATGTTGGTTGCTTTCTCTGAGAGCTTATGGTGTATGCGTGTGTTTGTGG
>NC_051418.1:23963705-23963911 GCF_015228065.2 Penaeus monodon
TCCAACTTCTTCCAAATAAATACATTCGTCACACTTAATACATCACGACTTTTATTATCCACTGCTTATGGCAATACATTTTCGAGTTATGATTTATTGCCAAATTTGAATCCGATATGCTCATTAAGTTTATGCTCATCAGTTTTAAAAAATTGCAGATAGTTTAAGGGTTATATATAAAAAAAAAGATAAACAATCGCTGAGCA
>NC_051418.1:23965922-23966063 GCF_015228065.2 Penaeus monodon
TTCATGGGATTCTTCAAATTAATAATCTCAATGACCATATGATATTACATTATACAATATGTTTCAATGACAGTTGCGCATAGTACATGGGAGGCAGTGAATTTCATTAATTTTGCGTAAAGTTCTTTATTGTATGTGTGA
>NC_051418.1:23966251-23967217 GCF_015228065.2 Penaeus monodon
AAGTATGGTATGTATGTGGTTTTAATTCGCATACCTTGATTCATGGTCTAGGCAAAAACCACGTGATTTGTTACGCTCGCTTTCAATATCTACGAAATTCGGTATCGTCACTTCACTCAAGGTCATGTACTCCGTGGCAGTGGCATAACATGACGTTAGATTAATGACTGAAACTTTCGTTAATAACATGTCGACGGATGACATCACTTTTAACTGCGTCGTGTGAGGCAAAAAGAAAAAAAAAATAGAAATCAATGTTATATAAAAGTGTTGTCGCTGTTGGTAGTTCGTAATGATTGTCCTTATTAATTTCGTTAATATTTTAACACTACCGTCATTGCCTTCATCAATATTTTGTTGTTAATGTTTTCATATTTGCATTACGTGACCGGCCTTTATCCTCATGATCCCTAGAGTGTCACTTGCATCATTAAAGTGATATTATAAATTCTATATTCATTTGTCTTTCGCCTTTTATCTTAATTCCTTGCCTCTTTTCATTCATTTTCTTTATCTTCCCTTTATCGTTTAGTTTCATCATCTTTATTTTTATTTGATCTTTTTCATTGTACATTTTACTTTTTTTTTTCTCTTTTTTTTATCCCGCAGTTGCTCACGCGCGTAAATGTCATCTCTCATTAACCTTAGCTAATTACGACTTATTTATAGATTTGTTTCTCCCTTATATCCTACAAGTACGTGAATATAGCTCTGATGTTATTCTGAAATCCGGAATTTAAACTTCTCCGTTTCTTGCCGGTCATTTTTTGAAATTGACGGCCCCGCGAACTATGTGATCTTCGTAACGGTTTTATCATGGCTACACTTACCAGTTGTACATGATTTATTTGATGAAGATATATTTTTTTACATAATCCAAATTACGGTCGGTAGGTTTTAAAAGACGGAATTTTATAAGATCATGGAGTATTTAAAAAGGGATAAATGCAAAATACAAATTTACGA
>NC_051418.1:23967317-23967542 GCF_015228065.2 Penaeus monodon
CGCATTCTCGCGCGGTTTGTTTGGTTTTTATATGGAATTTTTGTGCCGCGCAGAAGACGTGTGTGTTTAAAAGTCATTTAATATAATCTTCCTTTTTGTGTCTATCAGAAAAAAGTTGTAGCAACATGAAATTTAGTTTAAAAAATTGTTATGTGTTTCTGTGATCATGTTACGTGTTAAATGTCTCTACTGTAAGGAATATATAATTTGGGTAAGTTCACATTC
>NC_051418.1:23967960-23969192 GCF_015228065.2 Penaeus monodon
ACGCGGTATGCCGGTATGCCTGTGCGTAAGCGTGTGTACGTGTGTATATGGAAATGCACTACATCTGGTATCAAAAGAGTGAATGCCATGAGCGTTATTATAAAGCAAATGTATTCAGATATTCTACAACTTCATGAGACACGAAGCCTTTCAATCGATAACGACCTCTGCCTCTCCCTGCGAGAATCTTACCTGCCCTTTTACAGTTGTTTTAAACCATAAAAAGTAGCCTTGCGCGAGACTGCTCTATTAAAAAAAGAGAGAGAGAAAAAAAAGCTTCCAGACAGACTGGATCCCGCAACAGAAAACGGAGTTCCTTTATATCCATATCTTAAGCCGGATGTCCTGTTTCAGCGGGAACTATAGCATTCTAAGATCCTATTTACTCTTCAGGCCTGATATCCGCATTCTTATAATCGTTCGGTTAATTTTAATAAAGAGTTGTGTCCTAGCAATACCCGGATGGATTTTCCCATTTTCTCCTTAGAGGAAAGTTTCGAAATATTACGATGGTCTTGCGTCATACTGTGATTGTCTTTTTTTTTCTTTCTTTTTTTATATAGCTGCTGTTTCTTCATTTCGTTGGGAGCATGTGATAGGATTTCTCACGGATATGAATTGTGTGATCAATGTGTCTTCAGAGGTTCGTTAGAGACATCTAAACCATTAAGTTTCGTCAAGTCACGAGCGTTGCGACATTCTCATTGTTAAAGTTGCAGCTGAGACGCTCTTTTTTTGTGTACTGTTGAAATCACTCACATATGGCGCGCCCGGTGTGAGGGCTCCATCCTTTGGCTCTTTTTGCTTTGCATTCCTTATTTCGCCCACGTTCAGCATTTTTATTATCACTCATTATCTCTTCTGTTTTATTTTGGAAGGAACTTTATATTATTTTCCTTCTCCCGTTTACTGATTATTAGGTTTTCTTTTTCATCTTCTATTTTTTTTTTTCATTCTCGTTTTCATTTCAGTCATTCCTCTATCCTGTCATTTTTTCATTCAGCATCCGCCTCTATTAAGCATACAAATATATGTCATTAACGTAATGTAAATTCTCATTATCATGAACTATTTCCCCACGATGCTATAAATCTCGCAATGTTTTTAATCTAACAAAAACAAACAAATGATTACCTTCTACTTTTATTAGGTCTAAGGCCAACAAACAACATTGGAATAAAAGAATAAAAACACTAAGTAGAACACGTGACTGTCGCCACAGATGTTTTTTA
>NC_051418.1:23969239-23969376 GCF_015228065.2 Penaeus monodon
TTCTTTTTCTTCTTCTTTAGACAAACTTGCTTCTTAGAAGACCGGTTTCCAAATCGGATAAAAGCGACGGTCGTGTACTGCTGATTGCTTGCCCCGTGTACTGGTTCCTCAGAATCTCGTCGGTCAACTGAGGTACC
>NC_051418.1:23969714-23970111 GCF_015228065.2 Penaeus monodon
AACTCGTAAACAGTCTAAAGAAAATATATAGAAATTTTAAAAGAGCATAAGGAACAATAATTTTGAATCAGTTATCCAACATCTTTCTTGTTTAGAAAAAAAGAAAAAATCTGATCGATCAAAAGACACAACACTAATCACCTCGTTTTAATCAAACTGTCAATATAACACTATAATTTTTTTTTCTAAAAATCATCAAACTGAAGATCTGACGTCTTTTTTTTTCAAAGTCCAATTAATGTCAAAAGCACCGCAATTACAGCGGCAACAGATTGTCATTTGTCATTCTGGCAAAGAGGAGTGACGTCACCAAACACAAACGTAAACATGAGGAAGACGGCGATGGCGAAGGATGGCGTGTGGGGGCGGGGGGTACTTTTATTATATCTAATTAATT
>NC_051418.1:23970256-23970646 GCF_015228065.2 Penaeus monodon
GCTGTGGTAATATGGTGATGTCAGTAAACGTAGACGATAGAGGAGAGAGATTGGAGGGGCGGGGGAAGGGGGGGGGGTATGATGTTCAAGATTATAATGAGTGCGATATAATAGTAACAAAAGTGATAAATATGGTAATAAAGTATATGTGATGCTGCTGCATATAATTTTGATCGGTTGAGATACGAAAAAAGTACAGTACACTTCACGAAAGGGAATGCCAGGGAACCATATTTAATCTCTCACAATGAAATATGAAATAAGAGTATCGAATTTAAGAAATGGTGTCAAAAATTGTTAAGGTACACCGCGTTACGTTACCCCGTGACATGACATAATACCACATGGCTTGGTGCGTGAGGTATGGTCTGTGTTATCAGTGAAGTAATA
>NC_051418.1:23970701-23971130 GCF_015228065.2 Penaeus monodon
CGTGCGTGCGTGACAACACTCAAATGTAAACGATTTTTAAAGAGCACCTTTTGTGAAATTCAGTTATGTTCCGAAAACTCTTCAATTATTTATGTCATTTCGATGATAGTTAATGATTTACTAATTATTTATGATTTTTCCTCAACCGAATTCCGTAATTTAAAGAGGGAGTCCACCACTTGGAAAAAATACGGTTGAGTCTACAGTTGTTGTTATTGTTGGCAAAAGAAGTATGACTTTTTTTCAATTCTGAATTATGTCTGTTACTCTCTGTAGGAAGACGCTTATCTAAGTTATAAAAGTATTTCTCCCGGTCTTTGTTATTCCAGGAATTGCGCCGAGTCTTTTTTGCAACATTTACTCGACATTTGCATCTGCATAACTGTGGACCGGAGATCCTATTCCCTGTCACAGCAACTTACATATACC
>NC_051418.1:23971424-23971688 GCF_015228065.2 Penaeus monodon
TATGTGCAATAGATAAAATCACGAGACCGCACAATAATACGCTGTACCTATTGCCGAAACTAATTAACAATCGCCCGAGACCGAGTCCAAGCAAGCGACCACGTACAGCAAACGAAGCCTCGCCTCATTGGGTTCGAGAAGGTAATTGGTCGAGACCGCTCAGAAGGAGGTGGAAACGCCATTGTTTGCGTGCGCGCCGAGAGCCTCAGCTGTTCTCAAGGATAATGTAGTTACTGGGGTGGCGAGGACGGTGGGGCCTGAGGG
>NC_051418.1:23971810-23972597 GCF_015228065.2 Penaeus monodon
TCCATGGAGAGGGGGGTAAAGTGGGAATGGGGAGGTGTTGGTTGTGGAGGGGAAGGGAGTGTTCTGGATTTAGAGGGGGGGGAGGTGGTGGGAGTGGAGGGGGGGAGGTGGTGGATGTGGAGGGGGGAAGACAGTGAGTGTAGAAGGGTGAAGGTGGGGGAGGGTCTTAGGTGTGGAGGGGAAAGGAGAAGAGAGGAAGGCGGGGAGATGGAGGGGGGAGATGGAGGTCGGTGGGTTTAAAGAGGGAAGGGGAATAAGGAAGGAGGGAGGTGTGGCGGGGGAAGTGGCAGGGAGGGAGGTGAGGGAGCCTGATATATATGGAATAGAAAGGGAGGAAGGGAGAAGACAGTAGACTTAGAAAGGGAATAGAACAATGTTTTTTTGTTTTTTTTTTAAGTGAAAGATGGGGGAGAGCAATGTGACTATAAGGAAGGAGGGGAGGGGGGGTGAGGTGACATTTGTGAGAGGGTGGTGGGGGGAGGGGGGTCCGGTTTCGTCTGGCTGCCGCTGCAACAGGGCATAAAACGGCCTTTGTTATGACAATAAGGTCATCTGAAAGAGTACACGAGGGCTTTCGCGTATAAATAAATACAATGTGGTTATTTCACGCTAGGGCCAGTCTGCTATCTACTCTTTTCTGATCAATACATTTTAGGTAAATGTTAAGAGTTCAAGGCCTTATCCTGCCTCGCGGATGTTCACGTACGTCGAGCCTGAAAACGCCATTCACGGACACTAAACCCCGTCGAACAATGGATAGTAATTCCTCATATTCTTTCTCAGTGGC
>NC_051418.1:23972643-23972925 GCF_015228065.2 Penaeus monodon
CTCAAAGCCCCCTCTTCCAAACAAGAGATAAGGACAAACAAGCACACAAAAAAAGAGAAAAAAGAGCCAACTACACTCTCTCTCTATTTCTCCATAAAGCACACTATCTGACTCCGTTCCTAGTCCCCTCTGCTTTATCATGCCCAAGCACAGGCAAAGAAGCAGTCCCGTTCAACTTTCACCTGGTGTCGGGCCCGGGAACTTCTCGCTGGCCCACTGTGCCTCTCGGGTGTTCACTATGAATTCCTGTGTCTCAGTGAAAAGTTACTTTGATGAAAGTAG
>NC_051418.1:23972986-23973397 GCF_015228065.2 Penaeus monodon
CGTAAGGTTAAAGTGGTGAGGGTATTTTTTTAATTATTAATACTGTTAGTGAAGATGGTAATACAAAGAAGTAACACATTTATATTATCTTACTGATATAGGCCTAATGAAGTTACTCGAAGTTCCACATATAATGTAAACTTTTCTTTTAATCATCCTTTCATCTATGATCATTATTACGGTAGTTTTCGATGAAGTCTAACTATCTCCCTTCTAAGCAAACAAAAGTTGCTCAAAAGGCGTGGCGAGTACTGACCAGGGCGTTTCCATCTCACCCCCCACATCCACACAGCCCCCACCCCCGACTCAAAACTTGTTCTGCAAATAGTGCTTCACTTTGCTTGGTGTTAAGGGAAGATGCTTTATATCAAGTCTTGCAATTATTTATATATAATCTGCGTTTCCCTCGTC
>NC_051418.1:23973452-23973679 GCF_015228065.2 Penaeus monodon
ATCATTATTTTCTTTCTGTCTACCTTTTGGTATGTATATCGTGCCTCTCTGCCTGTTTCTCTTTGTTTTGAATTAATAGTTGGAGTTTGTTATGTGATTATCCTTGTTACGTCTCATTCAGAGAGGAAGTGTTATTAATTTTACAAAGGTCATGTAGATAAATTAGACATTTACTTTTTAGAACCCCACCCACCTACCACCACCCACATGCATGTGTGCGTGTTTGA
>NC_051418.1:23973835-23974218 GCF_015228065.2 Penaeus monodon
ATAAGCAGACAACACCGAAATAAAATCATGTATTTACACTAAAGATTATAAATTGCAAACTAACGTCGTATTTTCCCCAGAAATAGATAAAAGTCAAGGTTACAATGCAGACGAGAAACAAAAGCGAATCGCGTTTCGCCGCAAGTGAACGCACTTTGCTTGCGTTGTTCGGCATCTCATTCTCTCAGTATCAGGGTCATCGGATCTAAGGCGAGCGCCCCTTCTAACCCACTACCCCTCCATAAAAAAAAAAAAAGTAGAAGAGATAAAAAAGAGACTGAAAAAATGCCATGACGAGAAAAACAAGAGATATTAATTAAGAAAAACAATAAAAAGCAACAAAACGCGAGGATACGTAGTGTAGTGAGCTATTTTTTCGGCTT
>NC_051418.1:23974250-23974429 GCF_015228065.2 Penaeus monodon
ACTAAAGGACATATACTACTCTAACCCTAACCCCCATCCTAATATAAAATCGTCCGCATATGATCTTGGAAACCTGTTCTCTTTGACCCTAACGGTATGAAAAGGGAACTCAGAAAGGGTGCGCATCGCTTGTCTTCTGAGGATTTCCTTAGATTGAGAGATAGATAGGTTTATGGAGG
>NC_051418.1:23975039-23976449 GCF_015228065.2 Penaeus monodon
GATAGCTAAATTTTGTAAAACAATTCTATCGAAACAACCATCCATGAAATAAACAGTACGAATTTCTGCATTTGCGGTATTCCTTCGCAAATAATTTTTGATTTTTAGAATAATCATAGAATACTAATTCGTCACCATAGTAAAGCAATAGCTAAAACATTTTTGTCACAAACATTGACATTTTTCGTGTATCTCAAGATGAAGTGCAACCATCGCCAGCGCAAGTAAACGAGTAGACGGGACGTGTTGGTAGTGCTGTCTTTTGGCGGGTAATTTTTCACTCTGCAGACGTAAAGAGACCTCCTTTCTCTGCTTTGTGTCGGATGATCATAGAAGACATATCTGACGTCCTTATAGGGCTGAAATATAACAGTAATAGATCGTCCTGTCTAAGAGAAAAGTTGTTAAACACCTTCGCTCGGTTGCGTAACATGCTAGATTTAGCGGTAATTGCTACATGTGAATCGAAGCGGGGGAACAGCTGGGCTTGTGAAGTATATATATCTCCGTTTTCTTTTATTTAAGTTATGTTCTGCTCTTGTTAGAAAATCGTATCTTTTATTATGATGATAGTACTTAAATGAACTTTCACGATATGTGATAGGAATAGATCAGTGATGTTCATGTCTACATGATGTTGGTGAATTTGACAGCAATATCCGTAAAATATACAATAATTATGATGATATCGGTGAGTATATTTTTAGAAGTTATTAATTTTAGTACCATAACTTATATTTCTGCTACTGTCACGAAGATCATTACGTAATATTAGTAACGAAATATCGAAACCAGAAACAACGAAAATACAACAGAATTGACTTATAACTTTTTTTTTATTGCTGTGTTAAGCAATCACGGACAATAGCCTAAGCCAGTCTTATAGTCCAACAGTACCTGAACTATAAGACTGGCTTGTAGGTAGGAGAACGAGGTGGGTAGAGGAGGGGGGAGGAAGACAGAATTAAGAGAAAGGAGGAGGGGACATGGGGGTAGAAGGAGATGGGTGAATGGTGGGGAAGAAAGGGGGGATGGGGACAGAGACGGGGAAAGGGGAGAGGACAAGAAAAGTAGACTGGGGAGGGAAAAGCAGAGGATAGAAGGTAGGGACGGGGAAGAGACAGGAGAGAAGGTAGAGAGGGAGAGAGACAGAGGAGAAAAGGTAGGAAAGGGGGAGAGACAAAGGGGAGCAAGTAAGGAAAGGAGAAAAAAACAGAGGAAAGAAGGTAGGAAAAGACAAGATCCAAGGAGGATGAGAGAAGAACAGAGAGGGGATAGGAGAGAGAATAAAGAAGAGGGAGTGACAGAAGACAGAGAATAAAGGAGAATGAGGGGATGAGTGGAAATGAGAAAGACGAAGGACAAAAGAACATGAGGATGATAAGTGCATTCAGGTCGCCACGGACAGCA
>NC_051418.1:23976476-23976938 GCF_015228065.2 Penaeus monodon
GGGAGGGAAGGGGAGGGGGGTGAAAGGGTATTTCTGAGGGGTGCATGATCATGTTGCAACACTAGAAGGTGCAAGGGAATGGGGTGGGTATGTGGGCTTGGGGAGTGGTCAAAGAAGTGGGAGGGGCCCGGGTGTTCTTGTTTGTTCTCCGTTTGTTCTCAAGCTCTCGTGCCGCTTGCACACAAGAAACAGATGTGCTATGTGGACGAAGTAGGTTAAAAGGCAAGCAAGGTGAGGTGAAACTGTTGTTCTTATATCTGACAGTGGAAATGTATTTTTCCTTTTGAAGTGGGAGTGCTGCCGTCTGTCTGCCTATTTATTTTTTCTTGTTTGTGTGTGCGCGGGTGATTATATTTACAGACATGTTTCATTGTTATTTTATTTTCGTAAGTAAAGGTGCATATATAGCACATAAAAGGTTATCGAAGCTGATCTATATACGTAATATCCATGCGTGCGTAT
>NC_051418.1:23977425-23977611 GCF_015228065.2 Penaeus monodon
AACCTAAAAGACACTCCTATAAATCCTGAACCCCAAAATAAGTGCCAACTCCGCACAACCACCTCTTTCGCCTTTGTTTACAGCGGCTTCGGCCCATGTCTCGACTGCGCGGCGCGAGGGCAAGTAGTGGGCGGCCCTCGGGAGCGCGACGAACGCTGGTCATTTTGCGGTCGACTGGCGGTGGCC
>NC_051418.1:23978120-23978526 GCF_015228065.2 Penaeus monodon
AGAGACATTCGATTCAAAATAATTCAAAAGGGGAGGGGGAGCAGGGCAGCACCACGGGTGGGGGGGTGGGAGCGAATTCCAGTAGTCTACGGATGCTCATCCCCGGAGGCTCTGCTGACGTCATAGACCGAGGCACCAGAGCAAGAGGAAGTCACGACCGCGATTCTATGGAGACATTTTATGGTCGGTTGCACTATCACGATCTCATTTTTCGCCCGCGAGCTGTTTTCCTTCTCTACGGATTTCACACGTGAAGAATTCTCAAATGTTACGGTTATTTTGTAAATATTTGCCTTGGTATCCAGTTCTCTTCCTCCAATATTGTTGTTGCGGCCTGATTTGAAACGAATAGCAGATATGAGAAAGATCGCACATTTTCTAACGCGAAGTTATTATTCATGAAGGG
>NC_051418.1:23978576-23978877 GCF_015228065.2 Penaeus monodon
GTTTTGAAAGAGGAGGATTGCACTTACTGTTACTATTCGAAAAAGGGAAAAATATCACTGAATTAAAAGTAAACGTCAATTTATGAAAGACATTTATCACAATGTCATTTAAATAAACCTGTTCGGGAAAGACTATTGTAAGAGATGCATTTGAGATTTATTTCGCCCAATTATAATACAATGAATCCCAGAAGATTGAGTAACACGCCATTGTCACTGTACCAATTTTGAGGCGTATAATAGGGACGTCTAGTTCGGACTCTTTTGAAAGGGAAAATGCTGTTGCAGATTCGGTTCAGCA
>NC_051418.1:23979154-23979422 GCF_015228065.2 Penaeus monodon
CATGGCGCGAAAAAACGAAGAAGAAAAACATATCCAGAAGTAAAGGACTGTTTCCTTTACGTGTGGAAGGCTCAATATAAACGGGCAATATTATATGGAATGAAAAGTTGAAAAAAAAAATTGCATGATGTTTCAATACAGATAATAGATCTGTTTTAACATAGAATTACATTTCTGACAAAAAAAAAAATTGAAAATTTTACTTCATCGTCTTCCTTAGTGTAAGATTTTACTCTGTTAAAACGAAAAAAAATGGCAGCAAGGAATT
>NC_051418.1:23979467-23979837 GCF_015228065.2 Penaeus monodon
AGGAATTCCCCTGGGCTTCTTCCCTTAGGTTATTATTATCACCGTGCAAAGTTCACCAGCCAATGACTCTCCTCATGCTGTTGCTTTCGTCTTCCATTCAACATGTTATCTCGTCACTAAGTCATCTGTCTCTCCTGCACGTGAAGTTATAGCGTGGTTCGTGTCCATAACTTTCTTTAAATATCTTTATAGAACCGAACCTTGAACACATGCCAACATGATACGTGCAAAGCGATAAGAAGGTGTGGAAAGTAATTACGGTGAAGATAAACAGACAGTTCGAGGCCGGCAAACCCAGACGACAAAGGAAAACGGGCCAGACACACGAACTGGTGGGTGTTTTATAATAATTATCTTTCACTGATTTCAG
>NC_051418.1:23979871-23980432 GCF_015228065.2 Penaeus monodon
CTCTCTCGCTCTCTCTCGCATTGCAGTCGAGCCATTTGACTTTTAAACTAAACTTTTGTGAATATATTGGGATGTATTTCGACCTCTCCTCAACTTCAAGCCACGAGTTCAAGCTACAAATACCATCCAGTGACTCAGCTGTTTTTGTTTTCTCTTTTGGGCTTCCTTCGCCTTACTCGTGGATAAGATTCCTTTTTTTTATCCACTTATTTATTATTCCTCTCTGAACCTCTCCCCTGTTGCAAGATATGTCAGCCATTACCTCGTTATTGTACAAGAACATTTTACGCTGTTACGATTTTGTTTTACCCTGTTACCCTTTGCTCGTTAGGAATGCGACCGTTTTTTCCCGTAAACTTCTGCTGATATTGATTGTTATGATGATTAGATGATATAGTTTTTGTCAATTTTTCTTTTTTCACTTTATGTTTTGCTCGAACGTAACGATTTCCGTCGCTTGATATAAGAAGAGAATATTAACCTAATTTTACATCTGTCTCTCCTCATAAACTAACTCTTCCCGCAACCTTTACTCTTGCGAAATTAACACGTTTATTGCCG
>NC_051418.1:23980471-23980723 GCF_015228065.2 Penaeus monodon
TATTTTATCTTATTGATCAGTGTGTTCGTTTCCCGCACTGATGCCCTTTACTTTTAAATTTCTGTTCGATTTCTTCAACTGAGTCGTTTTCTTTTAGCTTTTGTTTCGAATGCGTTTTATCAATCGTTTTACGTTTTGCTTCCACATCATAGTTTACAACGTTTTACGTTTTCTGTATCCGGTTATGGAAATTTAGAAAAGTCGATGAACCGTTTCAAATACTCTCTCTCTCTATCAATCTATCTATATGTC
>NC_051418.1:23980903-23981200 GCF_015228065.2 Penaeus monodon
TCCTCCCTTCCTTTCTCCTCTTTCCTCCCTCCCTCCCTTCCTCCCTAATCCAATCTCCCACTCATCCTTTCTCACTCTTTCCTCTCCCTCTCTTCCTCTCCACTCCTCTTTACCCACAGTATCTCCTCTCACCCTATCTTTCCCTCTCTCTCCCATCACCTGGTTCCCCGCAGTTTCCTCTCCATCTCCCCCTCCCCGCCCTATCATATCCCTTGAGGAATGGTGACGAGATGCGAGATGCTTACGAGAGTCATAATAGCGAGCGTGTGCGTCGATTTTCACGAACAATCTGCTATT
>NC_051418.1:23981280-23981445 GCF_015228065.2 Penaeus monodon
ATCCTTTGTCTTTTCGTCCCGTGATTTACACGCTTGTATTTTCCTTCTTTTGAGGGTCATCGGAAACAGGTGTGTTGGTTTGTTGTTGTTGTCGGCGTGGGTTGATTCCGCGTTATGGGTAATGTGTTACTTTTTTATATCATTTCTGGGTTTGTGTTTAGGATC
>NC_051418.1:23981553-23981634 GCF_015228065.2 Penaeus monodon
CGTGAGTGTAGAAAAGAGCCAGGAACATGAATATGTACATTTTTTTTCCTACTTGTGTCTTGCCTTCCGATATCATATACT
>NC_051418.1:23981794-23982249 GCF_015228065.2 Penaeus monodon
CTGCCAACTCCTTCTCCTCTCCTCCAAACATCTTTCACTTTCCTTTCCTCTTTTTCCCTCTAATCCTCCCTTTCCGTCTTTCCCGCTTCCCTTATTCTCTCATTCTTTCTCCCCCTCCCTGTTTCTATTATCTCTTCTTTTAATTTTCTCCTTCCTCCTCACTCGCCCTCTCCTTCCTCCATTCTCCTCTTTAAAACGCAACACGGAAGTCATTTCCTATGCTAAAACCATAAGCATTAATCCCGATCTATTTTCGCGAGACCAGGAGACGCAAGAGTTTATCGAGTTGTCTTGAGCAAGGGCCCATTTGCATTCCAAGATGGAAGGATCCAATTTATCGCCTCATGACCGAACCATTAAGATGTTTCCGCGAATTATGGTCGTAACTGGAGAGGAAAGATTGGGAAAATCGATGAAGCACGTGTTCTTTGCTCTTGCAATAGGATCTGGTTTCG
>NC_051418.1:23982687-23983176 GCF_015228065.2 Penaeus monodon
GAGAGCGAAGTTATATATTCGTTTCATCTTTATGCTATTTTCTCCCGAGAAGGCCTTCATTTCCGAATAGACGTAAGTTTGAAAATTACCAGTTTAAGCGGTGAAAGGCTTGTCATTTACACACAAAAAAATTACTGACACCTCATTTTTTGTTGCTTACCACATCGAACATTCCGATAATCCTTGGTTTCCTTAACTAATCAAATATCATATTTCACCGGTTTCCTTACTTTCATTCACCTCATTATCCCAAAACTCACCCTCTTGTACAATCGTATAATCGCATATCTGGGGCAGCGACACGTATTTTAAAAGCCATTTAATGCCTTCGATGAGTTTGGAAAGGTGAGTGTGTCAGGCCTGAATTCAGTAAGGAACTGGTTCTCTCTCTCCAATTACTCGCCATACTCAAAAGGAACATGACCAAAGAGCCATAACCTCCATGGCTGGACTTTTTCTCTCTCCATTTTGTGAACGCGAAATAGGAAT
>NC_051418.1:23983215-23983282 GCF_015228065.2 Penaeus monodon
ATTAGAGAGAAGGAAATGAGTCGTGTTTTGGATTTGGGTTATAATTGGTGGAATTTAAGTAATAGGG
>NC_051418.1:23983414-23983569 GCF_015228065.2 Penaeus monodon
ACATTTGTCCTTATATTTCGTGTTTTTAGGAGTCCATGCACATCATACCTGACTCGCGTGAAGGTAATTCGATTATCAGCAACACCGATGTTTTATCTAGTTGCATAAAAACGTAACCAGCTCGAAAGAGTGATACTGCTTACTCTTGATCCTCA
>NC_051418.1:23983715-23983950 GCF_015228065.2 Penaeus monodon
TCTTGTGATGCTATTAACCGCACTATAAAACCACACAAGACTTGCTTGTGAAATTTTTGTCCAGAAAGAAACGGGTTTTTACGTTCACTGATAAAATTGTCTTATTTATTAAATCGCCAAACAAAAGGAGTAGCAAAAGTAACCGAACTTATGAGGGATGTTTTCTTGAAAGGAATCCAAAAACTGTAATAAAAATACTGATTTAAATATAAAAGAAAAGGAATGTTGTAAAAAG
>NC_051418.1:23984172-23984466 GCF_015228065.2 Penaeus monodon
TACATCAAGAGCAAAAGAACTTTAAAAATGATGAAAGATCACGTTATTTTACACCCAAAGAGAATTCCATCTTTCCATCTACAGTAGAGAATAATGCCAAAAATGGATGATGAGGGAGGCACCCGATTATTAAGAGGAATAATGAAATGTAAACGAGATACGGAGAATGGGAAGGGTAGTGGTATCGTGGAATGCACAAGTCTAGCAATCTGGTATTAGGTACAGAGATGGTAGTAGAGGTAGCACTATGGTAGGGGATGTCTACGTTTGGTAGTGGAGAACCGGTAGTTTAGC
>NC_051418.1:23984549-23987964 GCF_015228065.2 Penaeus monodon
CTGTTATAACGGTTTAGTAGTAGCTGTGTGAATTTAGATGTGGAAAACTAGGGTTGTTTGAGTGTGGAAGCAGAGAACGGGCAACTTTTTTCAAAGTATGGAAGTATGGTAGCGGAGATGGAAGGATGGTGACGGATGCGTAGTGATGGCACAGAAGACGTGACGAGTGTGTAGGCATGGCAGTAGACAATGAAGCACGGCAGCGAATGGTGTAGACGAGGTAGCCAAGAAAGTGGATCGGATGTGTAGGTATGGTAGCGGAGATAGAAGCATGGTAGGAGATATGTAAACCGAGGCGCAGTTAATGTAACGGATGTGCAGGAATGTTCCCGGAGATGGTAGCAGATGTGTAGGCGTGGCAGCGGGGGTGTAAGTGCCCGGCGAACGCCCCCGAGCGCGCCTGTCCGAGACCACTTTCACTGTGATCCCGAGCAATTACACTGTGGACTGGAGCCAAAGAAATATGAAATTATCTGCCAAGACGTTTTATTTCTGGCACTCAAAGCCATCATAAATGTACCTTTCGTTCTGTTTTTGTTTCCCTTTTTTGTTTTTCTTCTGCTTCCAAATGAGTTCCCTTAGAAAATCTGGTTCATCGGGCAGCCCACGAAGACAGAAAGCTGTTGAAAATTCATCATCCCGAGGCAGGTAAGAAGTTCGCCGCCGTAAAACCACGAACCATGAAGGAATGCTTGGTTTCTGCCGTTCACCTCCTTTGCTGCTGACCCATGCCCTCGGCTGACCCGGGTTGGTGCAGGATACTCTCGTGACCTTGTACGTGTATATACATGCCTACCGTCTGATATCATGATGGTCGTTATAATGAGGTTCTTTTCTTACACGGCATATTGCATTTGTATGTATGAAATTAACAACGATCGCTCTCTCTTGACTCAGCCAGGGTTAGCGACTCTGCAATTTCGCCTTTTATGTCGGCAGGAGTAGCGCTGACCTCCCATGGTCCGCTCATGTTTATTTCGTGACTCTCCTTTACCCTCCGATGACTATTCTGTGTCATTCAGGACACGACAGAAGGTTGACGACTCCTGTTATTGCACAGTTAAATATACAATAGATTAAACAGAGAGAGAGAGAAATAACGGGTGAAATTATTGCCATGGGCATCGCCACTAGGCTTGAAACGCCAGAGAAAGTGTTTGTCTGGCAACATGCACGCAAGACCTTGCTCGGCCTCGCCCCGCCCCCACACCCTCCCTTCCCTCCTCACCCCGTCCGCTTCCCTTATCTTCTCCCAAGGTATTCATTAGCGTCCGTCGATTGTGAGCGCCGAAGCACAAGGCAGTCATTGGTGGTCATTGTTTCATTGTTAAGCGCGGGTATCGGCTGAGTGATTAGAATAGGCCACTTTTCGCTTGTCACTTGCACGAGCTCGCTCAGGCGTGGGGATGCCGGCGACCACCAGCATCGAGCCGCGTCCTTCCTCAGCCTGCAGTCCCTCTTCCTTGATCCTCAAGACCCTTCTTCACTCAGCCTCGAGTCTGCTCCTCCTTCTGAGGTCTTTCCCTCCCTAAGTCTTCAATCCTATCCTATTCTTCACTCAGCCTGAGTCGTTTCCTCCTTTAGCCTCGAGTCTGCTCCTCCTCCTGAGTCTTTCCCTCCCTAAGTCTCGAATTATTTCCTCTCTCCTTCGAGGCCTTTCTTCCCTCAGCCTCGAATCATGTTTCCCCCTGTTTCCTGAACCTCGACCCCCGCCATCCCCCGCACGACACCCTCAGCGCTAGACGTGTCCAAATCCCCGGCAGCAGGTTAGGTCACAGGAAATTCTCCATAAAAGTGATCTGGAGATTAGTGAGCAACGATGATGTAATTTGGATGGGACGTCGCTCAACAACTTTTACTTCGAACACGGCATGGTGCCAAAAATATTTCCGGTTAAATGGCAGAAGTCCGTCAACCGAAAGTTGGAAGAGCAGCCGTAGAAATAGATTTAATAGAGTAAATTAGAAGAAAAAGTAAAAGTATCAGTGATTTGGTGACGGGTTCAGGGCAGGCGACATATCCTAGATGAAATGATGAATAGATGTATGGAAAATGAGAATGACTTGTTATGACGTATCCACACTTTTTGGCCCTACTTTGTTCGAGATAATAGTCCTTAAAGAATTCAAGGAATGACATCCATGGCATCCCATATTTTTTTTTCGTTTTTTTTTGTTACATTGTTTACACTCGCTGTAGATGTCCTACTTAAGGGAGTTAATACAGCATTTTTGGAATTGTTCTTAGGTTCTCAAATTAATGTTTAAATATATTACTTATCGATTCTGAATCGATTAAGAAAACATATCATGTTGGAAGTTTTTCTAATTCATCACAAAATAACTGTTTGTTTACAATATTATACAAAATATTCATTCATCATTAATCGATATTCACTGACTGAAGATATTGTATCTCCTGACCTTTTCTCCTGTTGCTGTACCCAGCGGCATGCAGTAAGGGACCGCTACATGCATGGATAACTGGCTTAGTGTCTAGCTCCCATCTGGGGTTTTGCATAATGCGCAACAACAACTCTCTTTTCTTCTCTTAGCATGAGTCGACTCGTCTCTAAATCATCTTAAGAGTTAGGTCTTTTTGTAGTCTTAAGGGGAAGAGATCGTAAAGTAGTATTACTTAATCGGCAAGTGTCTAGATTAAGTAATACTACTGGAACCTACAATTTATGCCCCTTGAGTGAGTTTTCTTCATCATTTATTTTCTCAAAGATTATACACCAACAGGGTACATGCCACAAGGAAGAAGGAAAAAGACGATAATGCATGCTATACAGTATATTCTTACATGTGGTGACATCGGCTCACCGAGTATACTGACCCGTCGGAGAAAGTCGTCGGCCTGGCGAGTCTAGTCCAGCACGAGGTCAAGTATAACACCTTCGTACACTGAAATATTCCAGAGCATTGGTATTAGTAATTATAAAGAGAAGGGGAATTCCCGCACACCACCCTGGTATTTGAGAGATTGTGTGGTTTTCGGTACAGGTGACTCGGATCTTTCTATTTTTATGGTACATCGTACTGAAAACAAAGAAGCAGGCGGTTACGTAGCGCGTTTATGATCACTGCTTACTTCTACGTTGAAATCTCCCGCGGGGGACCTTTGGCGATGGAAAGTGTCAGTCAGCGAGACGTCGATCTCCGCGATAAGTACTGTGACGTAAAATATGAAGGCGTGGATATGAGCGAAAGGGAAAAAGAGCTGGAATGAGTGGATTGCTCTGTGACCTTTGGAAGAAGCAATCGCTGCACTTCCTTACTACTCTCTCTCAACGTCTGCGGATTTATTTCTTCTCTGACTGTTCCCTTGTTTACTTCTTGCTTTCCCTTCGATTGTGTTACTTCCTTTTCCCCTTTTTCCATTTCTATATTTCGATTCTGTATGTGTATCTGTC
>NC_051418.1:23988014-23988101 GCF_015228065.2 Penaeus monodon
ATACATAAACAAACATAAACAAACACAATAACCTTCCAACAGTTTCCTAGTACCCCATTTTCCTTCCATTTCCTTCTCACGTTCCTC
>NC_051418.1:23988141-23988320 GCF_015228065.2 Penaeus monodon
TAAAATCAATCACTACAGGATGTTAACCCCGGACACAGATGCGGGAATATCATCAAGTGACCAAGTGGTAAAAGTGCAAGAGGTGTGTCATCCCTTTAACCTTATCCGAGACATTTTAAGTGTTACACAACTGCGACTGAACTCTGTGGGCTTTGACGTGAAAGGGTGTTTGTGCAATT
>NC_051418.1:23988798-23989239 GCF_015228065.2 Penaeus monodon
AGTGAGCTCTGAAAATAACACTTTTAAGTCATTCGCACGAAATGAATTCTATTCTACCGACCTACAGGACCAAATTCAGCCGAGATATAACACGACACAAGCAATGCGAAGGCTGATATGCATAAAAAGCAACACACGAAAAATCTCACAACGAAAATAGGAAGACTGACTTAATCTTGGAATGTCTTGACGCGACATTTAAACTTCATAGATTTGCAGTTTATCTCTTGTGTGTTTTTTTTTTGTTTTTCTCTCTCTCTTAGAGATATTTTCCTCAGAGGAAGAGGTGGAATATAATAATAAGCATATCGCTAGGCAAGTGACTGTGCCTTTCATGTTATAATAAAAATTATTTTTGAAAATAAAATGAATTTATGATATTATGGGTCAACTTGAGCTCTACTTTCACTGCGTTTGAGGATGAAGGTCGTTTAGGGATAC
>NC_051418.1:23989428-23989575 GCF_015228065.2 Penaeus monodon
TGACAACGACACCGGCAATAATGATAATATTATAGATAAGAGAAATAGTGATACAGAGCTCAAGACGCGAGGCATGTGTTGTCTGTTAGCTGAAGGATTGAAGGTATATTTTTCTTTCTCTTTTTTCTTAGGATCGCTGTGGGTTTG
>NC_051418.1:23989985-23990104 GCF_015228065.2 Penaeus monodon
CTGACGACACGCTCTGCTGGTGACCTTGATGAGGCTGCGCTTACTCGTGTCTGACACACCGAGATCAGATTACAATGCTTCACTTCGGATGTTATTGTCGCGAAGAAATCTCAGCCAGG
>NC_051418.1:23990502-23991035 GCF_015228065.2 Penaeus monodon
ACTGTGTATGTGTATATCCAATACACAAATAATCTTTCTCTCTGTCCCACTTTTTATAACATACAGTTTTGGTCTTTTTCCCGGAACCTCGTTAACTTTTTAAAGTTCATTCTAGATTTTAGAATCTGCTCGTCATTATATAGAACAGAAGTTCTATTAACAGCGCCAGCTAACTATAGCATTTTAGCAGCACTGTGTCTGAGACAGGCACACCAATCCCGTGTATCTTTTTTGTTCACGATTGTAACACTCACTAGTTAACTCCAGTCACTGCTATTTAGTGGGTAGATAAAGAGCAAGTGTTAACGAAGGAAGAGCTGTGTAGAGAGGTAAAGAGAGACAGACAGGGAGTGAATACTCCAATTAAAGAGAGAGCGAGATGTATACATGAACTGAAAGGAAGAAAGAGGTTCCAGTTAAAGAGAGATCGAGGATACGTATATAAATGAAGGAAAGAAGGCAGAGAGAGATAGACAGAGACTATACTTGAAGATATTGAGAGATATCGAAAAACAGAGAAAAAAGAGAAACAC
>NC_051418.1:23991081-23991509 GCF_015228065.2 Penaeus monodon
AAAAAAAGGTGCACAAACAAAGAGTAAAATTACAACTGAAGATAGTGAGAGATCTAGAGAGATAGGACGAAAAATGGAGAGCGAGACCCCAATTAATGGACACTCGAGTGGTCATGCCTGGCGAAGATCAGTGCAGCGTTTCGGACAAGTGCCGTTGACTTCGGAAAACTTGATAATGCTCCTCGATTTCAACGCGCAGTCACGTTTTAGGATTGCAAAAGGAGCATAAAATTGCATCCGATAATATTGCAAGATTCGATTTTCCTTGTGGATTAGGAAATTGAAAGTCCTCGCTTTTAGAGATTCACATTTTGATATAGTTTAAGCTTGTTTCCGGGTGGATTAACTATATTTCTCAAGGTGAAGAAGCATTTCTCAAGTTGAGACCTTAGTGACAGCTGCAAAAGCAAGCGAGGAGGTGTGTAAAG
>NC_051418.1:23991597-23991848 GCF_015228065.2 Penaeus monodon
ATCCATACCTTTTAAACATGAAATTATATACTGAAGCATTTTAGAACCCGTTTTTGATAAAAGAACGAAAATTTAAAAATAATTCGCTCGAGACGCTGAACCGATTAGTTTCCCCAACAGACAAGATTACACGTAATTGCGCAATTAGTCCGCGTAATCATTGCTTTAGACTCCATAGTGTGTTAATGATGCGCAAGAGACATCTAGCGACAGATTTTCTAAGTATGATCAATATTAGATGACGGTTAGCA
>NC_051418.1:23991891-23992186 GCF_015228065.2 Penaeus monodon
TAATGGTTGACAATCTTGAATTAAAATTATTGGGTAAGATGCAGCGATGGTTTTTCTACGTATGGTAGATATTAGATGACGGTTGGCAATTCTGAATTTGAATTTTGGATATGCAGGAAAGGAATCGATAAACGTTGCGTCATCTTTAGATAAATCTATTTTGCGTCGAGAGGATCATTTATATTACAATAGCGAATTATGTCTTTCAGAAGATAGTGCTACAATTAAGAAATTAAGATACGTAGGCAAATAGATTTACACAAACTCGTTTATGCATAAGAATAAACATAACGAG
>NC_051418.1:23992338-23992906 GCF_015228065.2 Penaeus monodon
CCCTTTTCTCAGCCAGCTTCAGTGAGAACCCACTTCTTGCCCGGAATTCCCACGAAAGAGAACAGTACCATGAACCAACATCAAGACTGGACGCGAGGAGGAAAAACGAAGACAAAGGCCCCATTTCACTGAGAGCCGATTGCCTTTGGGATCAGATCGGCGAGTCGGTAACAGGCGATGAACGTAGCGTTAATTCTTTGTAATGGGAGTAAAAGGTGACTCGGTATGTATTTGTGTGGGGGGGGTAAAGACTAAATAAATGAGGGGGGAAAGAAGGGGGAGAGGGAGAGAGGAAAGAAGAGGATGGGGAGAGGAAGGAAGAGTAGAAAGATTATTCAAAATACCTGAAAATAACGTTAATTCTTTGTAATGAGAGTAAAAGGTGACTTGGTATTTATTTGTCTGTGGGGGTAAAGACAAAAAAATGAGAAAGAAAGGAGGAAAGGGAGAGAGAGGAGAGAAGATTGAGAGATGAAAGAAGTTTAGAAAGATTATTTAAAATTGCTGAACGGAACATTAATGCTTAGTAAGGAGAGTAAAAGGTAATTTGGTATGTATTTGTGTGTGG
>NC_051418.1:23992981-23993054 GCF_015228065.2 Penaeus monodon
AGATTAAAAATATTATTCTAAATATCTGAAAGTAACGTTAATTCTTGGTGACTAGGCATGTAAATGTGCGTGG
>NC_051418.1:23993138-23993267 GCF_015228065.2 Penaeus monodon
GAAAGCATATTAAAGATTATTTAAAATAGTTGAATGTAACGTTTAATTCTTTGTCATGAGATTAGAGGGTGACTTGGTATATATTTGCGTGGGAGAAAAGACAAAACAAAAAGAGTGGGGAAAAGGAAG
>NC_051418.1:23993697-23993826 GCF_015228065.2 Penaeus monodon
GTGGGGTCATCTTCGTAATTGTCAAACAATTAAATTACTTCCTTGTGAAAGTTTACTAGCATCACTGTCATTATGCAAATGAAAAGGACTCCAAATAGTGTTAAATTTTAGGGCCGGAGGCTTTAATTG
>NC_051418.1:23994231-23995173 GCF_015228065.2 Penaeus monodon
TTTCTCTTTTGGTTATCAGCATGAGTCGAAACAGTTTCAAGACTTCGATGATAAAAAAACACCGTACATACTCCGAAAACTCTCACTCACAGTTATCATAACATGGAGATCGTATTGCAAATGAAAGTATCATCGTTATAGGAATTACAGTTGTGCTTATCGTATACCGATCGTAAAACACGGACTGCAAATTAAATTGCATCTGCACGTTTGCCTAGAGAGAAAGAGAAGACTGGCGGAGAAGAGGGTTTGAAAGCGAAAGGTTGAGAGTATAGACTGTGCATCGTGTGTGTTCAGTGAAGGATTTCGGTCATATAACGAAGCCGGTGGAGTGATTTTCTGATGTCATTTTTTTGGAGGTAATTATTACGATGTTGGTTTGATAATCACTTTGAATTGTGTTCATTACTGAGTTTTTTTTTTAATGCGTTTATTGTTAATTATTACGATGTGTCCTTAATTGTCATATTAAATTCTGTTAATCATTGCTTTTTTTATGCGTTTATTATTAAATATTACGATGTTTCTTTAATTGTCCTCTTATATCATAATAATCATTGAGTTTTTAAGTGCGTTTAGTGGAGTGACACCACGATTATGCTAATTACTGACTTGATAAAATGGTTAATTTTGTTTTGAATTAACACGTCACGGAATATCTAACATGCAGTAAAATAGTCCAGACGTAATGAAAAGCAGAGGATTGCAGCATTGCATGACACGTGTGCCTGATTGTTCATGAAACATGACATGTCCAGCATGAGGTTATGTGAATGACTAAGTGGCTGACGGCGAACCATTTGCCATGACTCAACTGCATGGCGCTTGTTGACGGTGGATCGCGTGCGTTTGTACTGCATGACGCTGGGCGGTCATGCATGCTGGCTTTAAATGGAGGCGGTTGATTGTAGAGAGAGCTTACGAAACATTATGTCAATGCAG
>NC_051418.1:23995898-23996055 GCF_015228065.2 Penaeus monodon
ATTAATCTTTATATATCACAGGAATTCTTCTTGTTGTTCACGGAAACGCTTGCTCGATAAGAGACGGATAAGAAATGGCTTCCCTTTTGTTAAGCTACCCGCGTTTATATTTTTCGTTTTGCTAATGCGTTAATTCTGTTTTTCATTATCACTACGG
>NC_051418.1:23996357-23996593 GCF_015228065.2 Penaeus monodon
CTGCAAACCTATACTGTATATGAGCATGTGTGCTTGTGTGCATGTACCGCCGTGGTGTTTGATGCCTGTTACTCTTCGTGCACATTCTTTTGGGAGTGTCTCATACTTCTTGTTCTTTCCTTGTCGTCGTGAAATACTTGAGATCACATAATCTGGTGACGAGGCAGTATGATATCTGTAGCACATCGGTTAGAAAAAGATATAGATGTTAAAAAGTTTATATATGTTTTATTTAC
>NC_051418.1:23996810-23997166 GCF_015228065.2 Penaeus monodon
TCACATACAGATATGAAGATACATACATGCATGGATTGCTATGCCTCCTCACCAGTAGAAATACAGTCCATCACACATTTTCCTTTCAAACGCCCATTGACAGACCAATTTACGAAAACGACAAAAAAGTCACTTGGGGATGGCGTACAGGATTTTTGGAATGTTTACGAGAGCGATGGATCAATCTTGCCCTTTTTTGTTAATAAATCGCAAACACTGGGCTCTATTGTCGCAAGACTGTTGAATAAATGTATTCTTAAAAGGTGATAGATTGATACCTTTAAAGCCTTCTTCAGTAAACTCTTTGGCATGTATACGTTACAAACAAATATACACACACAAATACACAGAAATAA
>NC_051418.1:23997245-23997622 GCF_015228065.2 Penaeus monodon
TATCTCCGCCTCACCTCCCCCTGGGAAGCGATACCAATCTTTTTCCCGGCGACTTTGAATATAACAGTTCTCAAATTCAAGGAAGAGCTTTAACAAAATCAGCTCCCGGTTTTACATCTAATATCTATCTGCAAGAGGACAACGATAACTGATAATTTACCTTTTCATTCGACTGTTGAACCATTTAAAAAGAAGGGCGTTGGCAAGTGGCATTTGGGATCCGGTCTCGCGGGAGGCCAGCGGGAGCGGTGAAGGGGAATGGGAAATGAGACAGATTTACAAATTTATCAAAAGCTAATTGGGTTGTCCTTGTTCTCGCTTGATATTCATCCTTATTGTATATATTTTTTTCTTTTGAGTGAACTAATATCTTTGCG
>NC_051418.1:23998011-23998202 GCF_015228065.2 Penaeus monodon
ATTTTCTTTTGTCCTCTTACCCTTCTTGCCATTCCACACATAGCGGCAGACCTTGTTTCTGCAATTATATTTCACACTCTTAATATCTTCTTCAGTTGATGATCCTTTGAACATTCTTCTTCGATCGTCTCTAAACATTTTCCCATTAAAAAAAAAAAAAAAGATTTCTTAATTGTCTCGGAATGTGCTCG
>NC_051418.1:23998318-23998456 GCF_015228065.2 Penaeus monodon
TTTACTATTATCTCGAAACATATTTCAGTAAACAGATCGAAACAATTCTCGTCACCTTTTAAAAATAAATCCCTTCCGTCATCTCACAGAACCTTTTTTCTCCAATCATTGAAAAACTATTTCTTCTTCCACCATCTT
>NC_051418.1:23998491-23998701 GCF_015228065.2 Penaeus monodon
TACCCACTCGTGACTCGTGTTCGTTCGCCTCGGAAGATTCGAAATCCCGACGCGTCTCGCTGTCTCGGTCCGCCATCTTCGTTTCGTCGAAGGAAACGGAACTGGGGAACACGACGTCACTCGATTTCTTGCTTGACTTTATGCACGTTTTTGGCGGTCCGGAACATCACGGGGAATCACGCCCGAAGTCCCGCACCCGCCGCTATGCTA
>NC_051418.1:23998846-23998957 GCF_015228065.2 Penaeus monodon
TCTTTGGTTGTTGAGTCTACTTACTTTTTGGCTTCGTGTTTTATTTCCTTTTCTCCTCTTCCTCCTTTTGTGCTTCTGTTTCTATAATAAAGAGACCGGTTATTTTAACTC
>NC_051418.1:23999109-23999544 GCF_015228065.2 Penaeus monodon
CCTTGTTTACAGCACTTATTATTTTTACCTTGTATCCTAGTTATACTTACTGTTAATTCTGAAGAACAAGCACCGAAGCATGCTTTGAATTCAAGTAACATTTAAAAAATTCTCATCCTAATAGAAAATTGATGTTACTTATCCATTCATATATTCTAGTTTTTTTTTTTAAGCTTAGATATATAATTAATTAATTCACGATACAATTGATCACCCCGAGTCTTGCCTTCCTGGAATATTGTATATATCAAGTATAATATCATTCTTTTTACGGTTATATGAGACGTAGGCCTATAAACACATGCATATCTTTGGCTTACTGGCTGGATCTGGTTTATCAGAGTAACATTGTACTAACTGTTAAAACGTTCTAGGACCTCACTAACCTTCACCAGTACTAGTTTTTTTCGTTTACCTGTTATGAACATTCCTTCT
>NC_051418.1:23999593-23999774 GCF_015228065.2 Penaeus monodon
TCTGGCCTCGCGCTTCTTAATTAAGGATGTTCTTGATGTCACGCCTGGCGAGGATGCTCACTGTGAGCGGGTGAACTTTACCGCTTCTGCATGAGTGTTCTCTTTTAGCTTTTTTTCTTGCACAAGGATAAAGACCATCGGGATTGATTTTTTCGGCAGTATAGCCTTCTGGCAGCTTTAA
>NC_051418.1:24000091-24000241 GCF_015228065.2 Penaeus monodon
TGATGCTTCGTCATGCTCCCCCTCCCCCAGCACCCAGTGCTCTGAACACGTCCACAAATAGAGCAGGAGTCTCAACAACGGATTGCTCAAGACTACCTCCACGAAGTCACCTGCAGCGGAGGGAGAGGAAAATTAACTGTGGCTCCGAAA
>NC_051418.1:24001556-24001714 GCF_015228065.2 Penaeus monodon
GTCCCGTGTTTTTACTTTAATTTGTACAGAAACAACGCAGCGTCAGAGTGAGTTTCCTTATTCGGAATGAAGCTGACAGTAGCGAGGGATCTCTTGGATACTTGCTTTAGGTTCGCCTTCACAAAGTTCAGCAAAAACATAGGTCTTTACGAAACAGA
>NC_051418.1:24001860-24002530 GCF_015228065.2 Penaeus monodon
GACCACGTAGTTATGCTTTACAAGAAGATCTTCGTGCGTGCATGTATATTTTGAGGGTGACTTAATTAGCGCCGCGTAACGACTTAGAAGTGATCGTTACAGGTTCTAGTGATGCTGCTGGGAAGAGAAAGTCGCACTGGCCGATCGCCCGAGAACCGGTGCTCATATTTTTTTTCTCTCGTTTTTTGTGGAATGAGATCAGTCGAGGGGTGACTAAAGAGCGTGAAGGTAGCGTGCATTTTTATAAAGGAAGGTTTGTCATGTGTTTGGGCTGGGTGGTGGAAGACTTATTTTAGGCGTTATAGGATTTAACCGCATTAAAAATGGGATATAATTATATATAGGGTGAGGTAGGTTTATGAGCCGATATTGTTTTTACATTAATTTACTTATCTAATATTCCCTTATTGCATTTTTTTTAATGGTTATTCCAAAAAATAGTCTTTTTATTAGCTTGTCTTTGCTGTCCTTCCTAAGTGACGAAAGCTTGACGATTTCATACAGGGTGACTTTGTACGAAACCGAGTACGAGAATGACTTTCTCTTGAAACGAATGGAAATTATCAAATAAATGCGGGTCACACATTTCATAATAAATAAAACAATAATACATTTCACTTTTTTATCGTTTTTATGTTTTCTATATTTTCCTTTTAAACCATCTTTTATG
>NC_051418.1:24002574-24003788 GCF_015228065.2 Penaeus monodon
GACGCCTCCTCCCACGCCTTCAGTATCATAATGTCAAAAGTTCGTAGACCAGCAGAAAACTTTTAAACTTTTCAAGCCTTTTACTTCAAAAGGTTTGCTGAACGAAAAACAGGAAGCTTAAGAAAGGGAGAGTGTTACTGAAATAACTTACATTCCTATGAAGATGTCCGTTTTTTATGCGATGTTTGTTTTCTATGACACGAAAAGGCCGATTAGATTCTCTTTTGTTTGTTTGCATGAAGAAGTATGTTATCTGGTGGTATTTAAGTTTATTAAGAGTGTAGGCTTATTGATTCTAAATTAGTGTAGATATTGTAGTAAAGAGGAATGTAGATTGTGCGGTATATATGCAATTATTTGTTAATATATGTAGACCTGTATCACATTTTCGAATAATTTCGTTTTTAGACTTTCTAAACTGATGGATAGCCAAGATACGTAGGTTAATTGCCGAGGTTAAGAATATACTAATAAAATCGAAGCTCCTTGTAAATGTCTGTTTTATCAACTAATTTCCCCGGAAGTGATTATCATGCTTTAAAATAGCAGGCCTGTTGCCTAACCACAGGAATATCGCAGACTCACTTTCAGCTTGATATTTGGCACTTATAAAACACTTACCTTTGTTCAAAGTACCGGTTTATTGCGCCTTAATGTAAATTTATGAAAATGTCAGACTAAAACCAAAAAGAATGACAATATTATTTCAATGAGTAGGATTTTACAAATGATTTTATGCACTAAAACAAAAAAAGAAAAATGGTTCGATGATATTATATTTGATGAACAAGCACATAATTTATGTTCAGACTAAGTAGCAAAAAATTAACATCTAAATTTAATAGAAAAGAAACATATTGTAGGATAAAAAGCAAAAATGAGAGACATTTTTTGGGTTATTATAGAGAAAACAGAGATAAATACATATTAACAAGGACAGTCATCTTCACTATTTGTGTCGCAACGGCAAATTAACAAGGGGCATGTCCTCTCGCTAACCTTATTTCAGAGGTCAAAGGTCAAACAAAATACCAGTCCTATGGTGATGAGGATTAGCATATTTTACAGGCTCATTTTCTTCATCTCTCGAAATGGATGTTAATTAGGTTTTTGTAAGTTGTAGATTATTATATTAATGTGAAATTCTGGAACAGATGGGACATTCCTTTCAAAAGGTCGAAATCTTCATATGTCTATTTTTTTAAAACGTGATT
>NC_051418.1:24003881-24004993 GCF_015228065.2 Penaeus monodon
TAATATTCTGCTTTGTCATTGTTGCCTTTCTTCTCTCCCGTAGGAGTGAGGGCGAAGTGAGCGTCGCTTGGGCCTGGATCATGTCCTAGGAGGTGCGGCTTCCGGTGCCACGATGCCTGAGAGTTCGAGCAGCTGCCACCTGTGCCACATCCACGACCACGCGCCGGGGTCAACGCTGCTCCGCACCCATCCTCTGCGCGCCTCGCAGACGCGCTCCCGTAACCCGAGCACATCCACTACGACCCTCGGCCGCGGCAACGGCCACCACTCGCGGGACCACGTGCACGCCCACCACTCGCGCGACCACGCCCATGTCCATCACTCGCGTGAGCACAGCCGGGAGGTGGACGCCAAGCATGCCAAGGTGGCGAGCGCCCTGGCGAGGCTGAGCGAGCGCTCGCACTCCCTGCCCGGCAGCCGCAACAGCACGCTCTCGCGCGAGCCCGAGGTCTCCATCCTGCCCGACGGCAACGTCCACGCCCTCGCGCACCACCGGAGCCACAGCGGCAGCGATGGCCACAACTCGACCAGATCGCGGGCGGAGTACAACAATGGCGTGCTGGCGGCTCTGTTGGAAACGCGGGGCTCCGGCAGCCTACCCCCCCACCACCCCCACCGGGAGCCTGACCTCCTGACCGCCCTCCCCCGCACACATAATGGCAGCAGGTGAGTAGCGTCGCGGGGATTAAAGGTCACCGCTCTTGCGCTGCTTTGTGAAAGCTCCGTTGAGAAACAGATGAGTATTGCCTCAAATATTCCCCTTTCTTGTCAGTTCTCAAGGATATCTGACCAATGACTTATATCAGAGAAGGCGAACACAATCATCAACAACGAAATAACAGTAAATGCAATCACTCACACTAATGCCTCCTTTCCTCCTTGGCTTCCTTCAGGACGAGTACCTTGTCTCGTCACGACCTTCACCCCCACGGGAGTAACCTCACCTTGGCGCAGGACACCGAACAGGACTACTACATGCATGTACACCGAGCCAGGTACAAGGATGAGGCGAGGAAGCAGAGGTTCAACCTACAGACCTTCATGCTCATTGGCTGCTACACGATGCTGGTAAGGGCATTGCTGGTGAACTGGTGTGAATGTTAAGCGATGCT
>NC_051418.1:24005447-24006634 GCF_015228065.2 Penaeus monodon
ATGCATGAGTGAGTGAGAGTATGCATTCTTTTGCACAACGTACATTATCTATTGGTATCTGAACTGTGCATTTGTTGTGTGTGTTTCAGTTCGTAGTGGCCATCATCGTCGGGGTAGTGTTGTGCCAGCAGAACGGCTGGCTCAGTTTCGGACGCAGCAGTGATGACCAGGCTTCCAGTGATGCTACGACCAACCAGAAGGACTCCAGTACATCCTCCATGCGAGACCTTGACAGCCCCACCCGAGGAGGGGGTGGAAACCGAAGGAACCGCCCAGGTCCTACTATAGACTACGATTATCCTCTAGACCAACCACCCCGAATCAACTCCGCCGGGTTCTTCCCGGGATTTAATGACCCTTCTGCCACGGTGCCGGACGGGCCCAAGGATGGCGTTGATCCCCTCCGCACAGTCAACTTCAGGGTTCCCGGAGAGCAGGGCAATGCAGGCAACGGTGGAAGCAACCTTCGAAATCGGGCAGGGACGGGGGTTGGTGGCAATGGTGGAGGGCAGGGTGCAGGTGCCAATGGGAACAGGGCAAGGGGAGTGAATGGGGATTTTCCAGGAGGAGGCGATGGTACTCTAGGCAGTAACGGTAACTTAGGAGGTAATGGCAACCTGGGAAGCAATGGTAATTCGCCAGGTGGAGTCAATGGCAATGGTAGGAGAATACCCAATGGTAACAGAGGGAGAGCAGCCAACGGAAACTTTGCGGGAGACAGCGGAGTGAATCCTCCAGCGGGCAGTGGTCCAGGGTCAAACAATGCTGGCAGTGGGAAAAGCATCAATTCAAGAGGCCGAAATCCAAACTCAGGTACTTTTGGAGGACAGAACGGCAATGGAGGTCTGTCGCTCAACAGTAATCCCTTCGACACTTTTGGCACAAACAGAAACGGGGAATTCGGAGACGGCGCTTCTTCAGATATCAGCGGTTTGCCGCAAAATGGCCGCGGAAACTTCCAGAACCAACCAAACGCTGCTGGTGGCAATGCTAATAACCAAAGAAATCTGGGCACAGGAGCTGGTCTCTTGAACGATCCCAGTGCCAATCCTACAGGAGGTCAGAACACGGGATTGGGTAGTGTCAATGGGCCGGGAAGCAATTTTGGCCCCAACTCTGCCATTGGAGGAAATGCCAACAGTCCTAATAGTGGCTTCAATTCCGGAGGTGGAATTGGCAACCAGGCA
>NC_051418.1:24006741-24009403 GCF_015228065.2 Penaeus monodon
CAACCAAGCAGGAGGCGGATTTGGCAACCAAGCAGGAGGTGGATTTGGCAACCAAGCAGGAGGCGGATTTGGCAACCAAGCAGGAGGTGGAATTGGCAACCAAGCAGGAGGTGGAATTGGCAACCAAGCAGGTGGAATTGGCAACCAAGCAGGAGGCGGATTTGGCAGCCAAGCAGGAGTTGGAAGAGGCAACGAACCTGGAGGTGGAATTGGTAACCTACCTGGGGGAGACTTCGGCAATCAACCTGGAGGTGGATTCGGCAACCTAAATGGAGGTGGAATCGGCAACCTAAATGGAGGTGGAATCGGCAACCTAAATGGAGGTGGAATCGGCAACCTAAATGGAGGTGGATTCGGCAGTCAACCTGGAGGAGGGTTCGGCAACCAACCTGGAATTGGAATTGGTAACATACCTGGAGGTGCAATCGGTAATCAACACGGAGCTGGAGGTGCAATCGGTAATCAACACGGAGCTGGAGGTGCAATCGGTAATCAACACGGAGCTGGTAGTCAAACAGGTAGTGGATTTGGTAGTTCATCTGGAATTGGACTTGGTAACCAGCCTGGCAGTGGAGCTGGCCACTTAGGAAATAACAATAATTTCAATTCAGGATTAGATAGCAATCTAAATTCCCCTCTTGGCAGCCAAAATGTCGGAGGGAATCGTGGTAACATTCCTGGCTTCAATATTGGAATCAACAGTCCCACATCAGGATTCGGGAACACCAGAACTAATGTGGGCAATGCACAAGGAACAAATGCTAATACGAACCCACAAGGAAACTTCCATGGGGGCTCTGGCACAGGGACAAACAGTGGTGGGAATTTTAACACTGATGGGGCAGGTTTTAACACTGGGACGGCAGCTACAGGAAGTCAGAGCAGAGGTCAAGGGGATGGAAGTTTCGATCCCTCTGCAGGTAATGGGGGGGCTTTGAATGGCGGTACGGGTGTGGGGGAGGGTAATGGTGGAGGAAGCAATTTTGGCCCGACAGGAGGGAGGGCAAATTCAAACACTGGTTTAGGTTCGGGGAGTAACTTTGGTAGTGGCAACAGAGGCCCAAGTACATTTAGTAATAGTGGTGGAATTCCAAATTTTGGAACAGGTTTTGGGGCAGCAGGTGGTACTAATGGTAATGTAGGCTCAAGGGGAAGAGGTAATGGTGGAAACATAAATGCAGGTACAGGTGGTAGAGCCGGGATTGGGATCCATGATGTTGGTACAGGTGGTAGAGCCGGGATCGGGATCCATGGTACAGGTGGTAGAGGAAACACTGCAGGTGGAAATGGCAATTTAGGGGCAGGTGGTGTGGGGAATACCGCAGGTGGGGGCCTAAATGCAGGTACAGGAGCAAGAGGGATTGGAACAGGTACAAGAGGGGGTGGGGCTGGAATTCTCGATGCTGGTGCAGGTAACATCGGAGCTAGAAATAGAAATGGAGGTGTAGGTGGTGGAGAAAACCTTGGCATTGGAAATGTCGGTTCAGGCACAAGCACTAGAGGCACTAACCTCAACTCAGGCGGTGGGAACTTTGGTGGAAATCTGAATGCAGGGGCTGGTGGAACAGGCAACGGTGGAAGTGGTGGTTTCAGCCAAGGTGGTGGCACGGGAGGACCTGGGAGTTTCACTTCAGGTGTAAGTAGGACAGGAAATAGTGACAGTGGAGGATTTAATGCAGGTACAAGTGGAGCAGGAAATGGTGGAAGTGGCAGCTTTAATGCAGGTAGTGGTGGAGCAGGAAACATAGGGGGTAATCTTAACACCGATAGAAATGGAAGAGTAAATCTTGGTGATGGAAGCCTGGCAGGAACAGGCACTGGAGGAGTCCCAAATTCAGCAGTTGGATCTAGCAATGCTGATACAGGAGGAATGAATAGAGGGGTGAACCGCAATAACGGGCGTTCAAATGCAGGAGCCGCCAACACAAGAACTGGTAGTCAAACTCCAAGTGGAGGCAGGAATTCTAACCTGGCTTCTGGCTCTGGAATCCCAAGCATTGTCCCAAACAGTCAGGGAAATGACAATGGAAATGGCAATCAGCACCAAGGGATAAGAAATCTTGGCAATGGTAACAGAAGGATGAGGAATGAAAATAGCAATGTGCCACTAGATACCATTGGGACCGACACACAGATTGTACTCACAGGAGGTACAAATCGAAATGGAAGAATCAGTCCCACCCAGAATGCTCAGGCAGGAGCTACTGAAGGAGTCAACGTGCCGGGAGTGCAGAGCAATAGTGGTTCAATAGAACTAAAACCTGTGGGTCACAATTGGAGTAATCAGTCAAAAGGCAGAGCAGGAGGCACGAGCCACGATGCCGGAAAAGGCATCCACCACAGCAGCACAGGTCGGGCAGGCACTGCGGCGGAAAGCTCTCAGGAGGGCCGGCAGTATGTGAAATCACCGCCTGGTTCTGCCCCCAAGAAATCAGACGAATTCTCCACACATCCTCCCGCGGAAGGTGGAGTTACTCCCCTTAAAGTAATGCGCGGGTTCTCGGTGCAGCGCGGGGAGGTGGTGGCTCTGAGCACCGTCAAGGCCGGCGACAAGGACCTCTCTATTCTTCAGCCTGACCACGACGTCATCTTCCACATCACTCCGAGCGCCCCAGACGCCGGCATTTCGCTTGTCGGACGCCCTGGCACCAAAGCCCCGGGC
>NC_051418.1:24009441-24010429 GCF_015228065.2 Penaeus monodon
ATCGACAACTCCCACCCGGAGAACGGTGCCCATGGGAAGGGCGAGGCAGAATGGCGCAGGAAGAACGCGCGAGAGGGTGAAGATAAGACCTCACACGGGAGAACGTTCGCCTGTAGTCCGCCGGTGGGAGCACATGGACCACGAAGGCACCTTATCCAGAGGCCTCGTCAGGAAGGACGGGTCCTTTGCCTTCACCAACTGTCGTCCCTCTGAGGTGTGCGATCTAGCCGATGGAGGGTGAGGGGGCCGCCCCTGAGTCACTTTACGGTCAGTAGAGAGTAAATTGCAGCCCCGAGTCTTAACTACACACTAATTCGCCCTCGACGCCGAAGAATTCAACTTGGTGCGACCGGGTGCTCTTCCTATATGGCGTAATGATAAAAGCGGAACACGCCAACCCCTGGCGCCACGAGAACTGACAGTGTCTCCCTTTAGCTGGCAAAATCATATCACGACTTAGTCGTAGCTATCCGAGTGAGTGTTAAATTCCAGATTATGTTCACTAGGTTAGGATAAAAATACTAAAAAAAGGGATACTAATTAAATAACAATACAGACATCAAGAAATACGCCCCGAGAGAATGGTCGCCTCCGAATTATGAGTGTGAATCTCAGAAAATAAAGAAAAGATACTTATCTATAAGCAGACTACCTCCTCATAACTCCCTCACATTCTGACGTCATCAGATACGTCAACATTACGTGAGGAAGAAAAAAGGTTCAGGAGACCGGATCAACGTGCCAACGTAAGCGTTACATTCAACGTAGTCGAGGATTTGGGTCTTCCCGAAGTATTATTAGTGTATAAGATCATGTCTTCACACGTAATGTCAATAGTCACTTTTGTTTCATATATATTTATTCATTTCAGTGTACCAGTTTCTTTCCGACTTTCTTCTTAGAGACTATGTTATTAGTTTACGAAGTGTGTATGTGCACATGCGATCGTGTGTAGATTGTGTGCGTGACTGTTGGTATGCGCGCGCGC
>NC_051418.1:24010455-24010872 GCF_015228065.2 Penaeus monodon
ATATATATAATATAAAAAGAGCATTTAAGACTTCCCAGGTCTATGGATCTACTATTTT
The DNA here is from genome assembly GCF_015228065.2 of Penaeus monodon. NCBI lineage: Eukaryota > Metazoa > Arthropoda > Malacostraca > Decapoda > Penaeidae > Penaeus > Penaeus monodon. The sequence continues at coordinate 24,010,514 of NC_051418.1, forward strand.
TATTGATTATAGTTATTAATAAAGTGTGATTGCAATAATCTATGCATTATTATCAGTTTTAGAAACACTGTTGTAATATATTGTTTTATTCCCCGTAACAATTTATATGTAACTTATATTAACAACCAATTTTTTTGTGTAAATTTTGTGTATATTCTGTAAAATGTGGAAGGGTGCGGGCCCCCTTGGCCGTGCTGAGCGCGTGTAATTATGACTCGTTGTAATAAACTAGTCGATTGTAAGAAATCTTTTATTAACCAGTTTATGTGTATCCTTTTCTTGCGCATTTATGTCGACTGGATTTGGTTTATGTTAGTTTATATTCGTTTGATTAGCCAGTTTATGATTCATGCCTTACA
>NC_051418.1:24010929-24011040 GCF_015228065.2 Penaeus monodon
CCAGTCTATGACTACAATCTTACGCAGTTGTTTTAATTCAATTTTGCTCATGTTAGTTAAGTCTAATTTAATTTAATTAACCAATTCATCTTACGCAGTTCTGTATAAAAA
>NC_051418.1:24011298-24011454 GCF_015228065.2 Penaeus monodon
CTTGTCTCTTAATAACACAAAGAATACTATCCAGCAAACAAAAAAGCCGGAACGTGATCCAGAACAACAGAAGTAAGACTTAAATCATAAAACAAAAGAAACATAAAGGAAACCGCTAGAGTTATAATAAAAAAACGACGACAACGGGAAAGATAA
>NC_051418.1:24012069-24012208 GCF_015228065.2 Penaeus monodon
CTGACACAAATTCTATAATCGAACACACGAACATAATTAGGTTAATTGAGATATCTATGTTTCATTAATCATCTGGGTTATCAATTACTGTCCATTTACCTTTGTTACGACTAGTAGATAATATCTTAAATATTAAGAG
>NC_051418.1:24012519-24013542 GCF_015228065.2 Penaeus monodon
AAAGTAACGAATGCTCCCCCACAACAACTTTCGAAACTACACAAACAAACTACCTTTCCTCCGATGCCTCAGTCACACTTCGCTTATAATAGGGAAAAAAATTCTCTTCAGGAATAACCGAGTGTTGTGACCTGATCTGACCCAAGGACGTTGACCCGGCAGGCAGCAATGACCTCGATTGCAGTAAGAATCAGTTTGAAAAAAGAGGTTTAATGAACGGTGGTGAAACGTGTTGCAGAGAATATAAGGCAATATAAGGCAGTATGGTGTGTAATAGGGCTGTGTTTTGTAAGTATAAAAACGCGATGTAGTGCATTATGAAGATATTGGAGTAGATGCCCAATGGTTTGTAGGTATCTAGAGTGAATAGGATATATGTAGTGAATTGGATATCTATAGCGGACAGGGTATTTATAGAATACAAGATATCTATAGTGTACAGGATATGTAGTGGTACATGATATGTAGTGTGTAGGATATGTGGTGTATAGGATATGTAGTGTACAAGATATGTAGTGTACAAGATATGTGGTGTACAGGATATGTAGTGTACAAGATATCTGGTGTACAGGATATTGGTGTACAGGATATGTAGTGTACAGGATACCTAAAGTGTATAGGATGTGTAGTGTACAGAATTTGTAATGTACAGGATATGTAGTGTACAGGATACCTAAAGTGTATAGGATATCCATATTGACCCTCCCTACACTTTTAAAAAATCTAAATCATAGATCGTCCTGCGAAACACGAGATAGTAAGGAACATCAAAAAAATAATTCACAGAAAATCATTCAGTAAAAATGATAAAAGAAAAGAAGAAAATAAAGAGAAAGTAAAAAATCATCTTTTTCTCCTGAAAGAAACGAAAAGACTAGTGATTATATAACCAGCGCACTCACATCCCTTAATTGTGTAATAATTAATAATGTGTAATGTGTACGAAAATTGTACTAAACGAGTAAGTCTTACTCTAAGATGACATATTTTTTCCTCACACCATCAGTTCCGCGAAAGCAGATT
>NC_051418.1:24014115-24014709 GCF_015228065.2 Penaeus monodon
TGCATTAATCGTACAAACCAGCCTCCCTCCGCCCACAATAAACTCGCCCCGCCCGTTATTAGACCCAACAGGGAAATACCTGTAAGGGGGAATGAATGCAACATAATGCAAATTTCTCACTTCATACACGCCTCCCGTCTCCGAATATGGCGTTGCACTTGCCGAGGAAGCCCGTTGCAAAGGTGCTGATGCAAGATGCAGACACAAAACCAAACCAGTTCAACGCTCCGAGTTCTATCTGCATTCAGTGGAATTATGTTCACATGTTCAAGCATACAATATGAAAGAGATGGATGCCGGTAAAGCATTGTTAGATATAACCAAGCAAATTCTTTTTGTTGATGTTTGAATAGAATTCTTAAAGGGATTTAGGAAATGATAAATAGCTATAGAAGAAAAATATAAGAAAGAATATTGCACCTGGAGAGTGATGACATTTATTGCGGTCAATTAAGGTAAACGATTGGGAAAGTTAGGACGGTTGGCATTAGGAAACGCGTGGGTTACAATATACTACACAAAATGTGCATATGCAGTATATGTACCTGTATCTATCAGTCTATCTATCAAACTTATTTTCTTATTTAGATTTAG
>NC_051418.1:24017165-24017365 GCF_015228065.2 Penaeus monodon
AACCAACTTCATAATTGCACCTCTTCTTTCGCCTTTTTCAATTTTTCATCTCATTTGCCTTCTATTTATAAAAAAAAGAAGAAAGGGAAGGAAAGGGAGGATTCAATATACCATCAAGTCTCATTTTTTACCTTTTATTTTTATTTTAAACACGACTACTCTCCCTCGTTCCCCTGCAAAACCCACATCGATTCTTAACA
>NC_051418.1:24017392-24018016 GCF_015228065.2 Penaeus monodon
ACTCTTTGTCGAAAAAAGAAAACCATTTTACAATGTCACGGAAGAACGTTAGAAGAAATAAAACCTTTCTTTCATTAAAAAAAAAAGAAAAATCTTACTGACCACACCTCTCAAAACCCGATTTATTTTACAATAAGTCAACGACCTCTTGATATTTCAAAATCATTGTTGCCAACTGTTCGCTGATATATCTTGAGAGGTTGCAAATGTCTTCCGGTTAATTAATGCCAGTCTCACCTTGAAAATGTTTTAAATCGATTTTTTTTAATCGGATCATTATTCACGCCGTCATTGTTTCCCTCATTTCAGGATTTTAGTCGCTTTTTTTCTTATCTCTCTTTATCTCTTTATCTCTCTCGCTTTATCTTTCTTGCAATGCTGTCCTGTATTTACAACGCCTATTTCCTCTTTCACGTTTATTTTTTTCTTATCTTTTACCTTCATACATATACTATTTGAATCACGAACTGGCTGAGTCATTCCCAAAATACAGATACTTACGATGTCAAAAAATGCTTTAATAACAAGCTTTCTGTTAATATCTTATAGGTCTCACGCTGAGTCATTATATTGTATCTTAGCTTTGTGATTATCTCATTACAGCTGTTATCGTGAGAGTAACTT
>NC_051418.1:24019207-24019547 GCF_015228065.2 Penaeus monodon
GATTCATCGAACCTCATTCAATCAAACGCCATTAACTAATACTACACCTAAGGGAAAAGAGATCCTGAATATAGAACCACACACTACATTCCTGAAAAAAGTAAACGCCATCCTACTTCCCTACTAAGCGTATAGTAAGTACATCAACAATGTGTATCCTTTCTTTATACTCATGACCCCTGCTCTCCAAACGATGAACGAAAAAGGCTTAAAAGATATGTTTTAATACAATGATAAAATTTATGACTGTGATTCTTTTTTTTTATATATAAATGCAGGCCATCGAAAAAAAGCATCGGAGATACGAATCGAAGCCTGTTTCATAATACGTATAATTCGA
>NC_051418.1:24019584-24020868 GCF_015228065.2 Penaeus monodon
GGGGGGGGAGGAGGCATGTCACTTTCAATTCATTATTCTTTATTTTAAATATGCCTGTCACCCATCACATACAGTGATCCCCACTTCACCTCATCTTTTATCACTTTAGTCCCCAACCAAGCCTAAAGGTCCCTAATTTTCCCAATACCCTGTCTACCTATTGAACCCTACTTCTCCCCACTCCCCACCACGCCTGTTACCGCTTCTCCCCAATCCCCATCACGCCCACTGCACTCGACTCCTCCCCGCACCTCGCCACGCCCATATCCTCATCTTTCCTCGTCCCAGATGCCTATGGCTGACTTTCCCTTCGAGTTTTATTTTTTTAACCTTTACCGCCCACTGACCACCTCAGACCTAATGATAACGCCGTTTCTAGTCCATCCGCTCCTGAGGCACCGCTTTCCAGCATGGCAGCTCCGTCCTGGTACAAAATGCCCATGTCCTTCAGTCTTGGCACCGTTTTCGGGTGGTCCTCGCCATCCCCGGGCACCTAAAGCCTATGTCTTTCGCTCTTGGCACTATTACCGGTCCTCTTTGAAAACACTGGCACCAGATATTCATGTCTTTCACGCTTGGAACCATTTTCGGGTGTTTCTCGCCACTCCTGACACCTAACAGCCGTGTCTTTTATTTTCGGCTTAATTCCAGGCCCTCCTCGAAAGCCGGGGCACCGAATACCCATGTCTTTCACTCCTGACACCATTCCCGAAGCCCTTCGATACCTTTGGCACCAAACACCCATGTCATTCATTTTTGGCACCATTCTCGGCTCTCCTCGGCACTCCTTTGTCTCCCCCGCCCACTCTATTTACTGTAATGAGTATGCACTGCGCTTTGTACGGACGGCCATAAAAAAAAAATAAAAACAAACTCTGGATATTTTTTCCGACCTCGTTTTTGCTTTCCAACTTATTAGACTTGCATGAAGCAGAATGCCACCATGCAACTTTGGCTTTCCCAGGCCCCGCCCACTTTCCATGCATGGCTGCCATCGCACTGGCATGACCTAACAACCACACCCAAAAAATTATCAGCCTAACATTCACAACTGCTTCGTTAAGTGACCTCGTAAATGAACCTCCTTCTAAGAACGGATTAAAGGAATTGCTGACTTTCCTCAAGCCTGAATCCTGACCTGACATGACCTCTTGGATGACGTAGAATCCGGATGACCTTGCATGTACACGCACAACACAAATAAGACATCAGCTAACTAGATAGACAAATTACATGACACGTGAATCATAAACCACCAAAAATATGAATTAAACGTGAATAGAT
>NC_051418.1:24020960-24021423 GCF_015228065.2 Penaeus monodon
CCACAAATATGCAAATCAACCACAGAATAAGCGATTCAACCCAAAAAAGCAAACCAATCATAGAATAAGCAAGTCAACAAAAAATAATCAAATTAACCACAGAATAAGCAAATCAACCAAAAATATAAGCAAAACAACCACAAAATATGCAAATTAACCACAAGATAAACACATCAACCATAGAATGAGCAAATTGACCGCAAAATAAGCAAATCAACCATAGAATACGCAAATTAACCTTAAATTAAGCAAAGCAAGCATTCTACAAACAAATCAACCATGAAATGAGCAAATCAAGCACAACATAAAGCAAATCACCCACAAAATCAGCAAATCAACCACAAAGCAAGCAAATGAGCCACAACAGCAGAAATAAACGAACCACAAACTACGAATACAACAACAACAAAAAACAGCAAACGCTAATTACTTAAACAAATTAAAAACATGTTTACGTCATTTC
>NC_051418.1:24021445-24021619 GCF_015228065.2 Penaeus monodon
TGATCATCCGATGAGCCACTGCCGGAAATTCCGCCCAAACGGGAGGGACTTTCGCCGCCCACTTTCGCCGGAATGAGACGCGGAAAGTACTGCCTGCTTGGGCCCCGGCTCGCCATGGACGCCGCTCGTGAGATTTCAGGGTTTTTTTTTAAAAATGATTATCCTGCTTTTTTC
>NC_051418.1:24021988-24022265 GCF_015228065.2 Penaeus monodon
ATGCCTTCAGGAGCGAGACAAAGGGCATCCCCAACGGGTCCCCGCGTGGCAGAGCCAGACACGACCTTCACAACAAAGGAATAAGGTGACCTTCACTCAGGCAGACCGTAAAAAAAGAAACTTTTAAAATCACTCTTAACAATGCTTTCTCCGAGACACAAGCATCTCCGTTGTATTTTCAAGCCGTGAATGAAAGCTTTTAACAAACGCACGATTAGGCAGAGCGGAAGCATTTTCTCGAACCGGTAGAAAATTCACGAGTCTCAGGGTCACGACC
>NC_051418.1:24022386-24023152 GCF_015228065.2 Penaeus monodon
TTTTTTTTCAGGTTGATGACTTTTTGATGTCTATAGGTCACGTGTTCCCCCCCCTTATCATCCCCTCCCCCTCCTTCCCCCTTCTAATGACCTTACTGTCGCATGTCTCACTCGCACACCACATGAGGTCACGCTTGAGGTCAAATGATGGAATCGCGCCAAAATTTAAACTTTTAATCTGCCTTTGGCTATCAGATGGCAATCACGTGACCCGATTCCTGGTGAGTTTATTTGAACGTTTCAGTGTCAAGTTCCGAAGTTCAGACACTCGCTGTGGCGAAAGGTCATCGGTCGAGAAAGGGAAAGGAAATTTAAAAGGAAGGAGAGGAAGAAGAAAAAAAGAAGAGAAAAGAAACGGGAAAAAGAATATTAGAAAACGGAGAGTACGTATCTTTTTTTTTCCTTTTTTTGAAAATGTTGATAAGCTCCCCGTCTGTGTTTTTTTGCTCTTCTGTTGCCTTTTGTTTGTAATTAAAGCTGATTTGTGTCCAGCTGTGACGTCACGTCACGCGGGAGGTGATATCACGTTGTTAACATTTTCTATCGAAAGTTTTTAGGTCACTTGTTGCCAAGGCGAAGTTACTCCACCTGAGCCATGGGATGAAAAGTATTAATGTCTGCAATTGCATAAATAGGACAATGGGATCCACATTTGGAAGCTAATTAGTGACTGCAGCGAAAACTACTTTCGAAAACCTCTCATGATGTTCATTAAGTCAAGCTCAAAACGAAATATGTTCGTAATTTCTACTGTTCAAACAAAATT
>NC_051418.1:24023375-24023574 GCF_015228065.2 Penaeus monodon
ATCGCAACCAGAAATCAAGGACAGAGCAAGACCTACCCTAATATTTACTCTGAAACTGGTTCGTTCGTGATCCAAGGTCGTTTCATGATTGCAACACAGGCGATCCTTGTTTGAAAAGCTTCCGCGATGTTCTTGCACGAGTCTGTTGCAAAATGATAGGGAAATTTCGGCCATGTATCTGATGTTGAGGAACATTGGC
>NC_051418.1:24024125-24024298 GCF_015228065.2 Penaeus monodon
ACCTCACCCTGGTATTCACGCCCGCTTCCCCACGCACACGAAGTCCAGCGGGCGTGTCAGCAGGATTTTTTGAGGCCTCGTGGGGCGTGAAGTCTTGCGGGAGCCGTTTCCCCGGTCGTGACATCGCGGGGACCACATTACCTGTCGTGAGATCTCAGTTCGTGATGGTTATA
>NC_051418.1:24024339-24024985 GCF_015228065.2 Penaeus monodon
ACCGTTGTTCTTTCTTTAGTTTATGGGTGTATAAGTATCTCAGTTTCTCTCCTTTTGCCTTGTAAAACAGAAAATGTTTTAGTTCTTTGAATAAATAGCATGCTAAATATCGAGACCTGTATAGAATGTTTGTTACTCAGGTGGCAATGCTGTATCAGTGAATATTTTATATCTTGGTTTTGATACCATTTCATATAAGTTAAAAGGGTCACCCGGTAAAGGTGATGTCACAGATGAATATGGTGTATTATATAGGTACAAATGTAATGTATTGAATCGGTACAGATGTAATAAATTCTATCGATACAGATGCAGTGTATCGTATCAGTACAGTTTAATGTATATTACTGGTGCATTTTTAGCGTATTGTATCAGTACAGACGCGATAAATAATATAGATACAGATGCATTGTATTATATCAGTACAGATTAATGTATTATACTTGTACATATTTAGTGTATTGTATCGTTACAGAGGTAATGTTTTATATCGGTATGGATGTCCTGCTACTCCATATCTCTGTCTAAAAAATAGCCCGAAATAATAAAGGAATTATTAGCTTTTAGGTATTGCTTTGAATATTCTTTTATAATGAGCTGTGATGACATGGCCACCTTATGTATTCTTGATGTGAGCTTTATTTAG
>NC_051418.1:24025504-24025578 GCF_015228065.2 Penaeus monodon
AGGATACCCCATAACCTTGGCTTGTCGAAACGGCGCGACGTAGAATCTGTTTAGGTGCTAAGCTATACTGGTAT
>NC_051418.1:24026187-24026586 GCF_015228065.2 Penaeus monodon
CCCCACCCCCTCCCCTCAACCACCACCCATCCAGCACACCACTCACACCCAGACTCCCACACCCACATACAGGCACCCCCTCACCCTCTTCCACCCACCCATTCTTTGGCACTTTCGTCAAGGATAAAATTACCAGTACAGCAGTGCCAAAAGAGGTGTCAAGTCTGGCACTCTCACTCTGTAATGTCAGGGACTTTGTAAACATCACTAGCCTGGAGAAGAGAATCGGTGTATACGTCGATTTCAATTAATTAATTTGGTTGATGATGTGCTGATGGTATTGGTGAAAGTGATGAAAGTGATAATTGCAATAGTTGGATATGATGGCCAGGATAATTATACAGATATAGATTACGTTTTTTCTACAATAGGTTGCAGTAACATCAATTTTGTAAGGTA
>NC_051418.1:24026712-24027388 GCF_015228065.2 Penaeus monodon
CTAAAGACAACCACTGCCCCAGAAGTAACGAAAATATTTTAGAAAATACCACAAACAAAGATCAAACCATCGAACCTCTTTTTTTCCTCTCGACGAAACACATCTCAACCACGCAACCAGGATTTAGGACAAGAAGCCGTTTCTGTTTATGCAACGAACCACGCAGCCCGTAGACTGGCCTTGAAATTCTCGTTTGGGGTGACCTAGACGATAGCGAAGAAGGCCCCAGGGAAGGGTGTGAGGGGCTAAGTTTTAAGATGCCTCTAGAAGTAGGTAAGCAGGTAAAAGCAGATAGAAACAATGTGGGGGGGGGGGCAGCTGGGTAGAAGGCAGAAACGAGATCCTGCTTGGACGCCGTGCCTGTTCTGGGTGGGGTTGCGTGGCGTGGTTGGGGGTAGGGGGAGGGGGGAGGGGAGGTTGGGAGGGAGGGAGAAGGGGGTAGGGGAGGTTGGGAGGGAGGGGGAAGGGGGAAGGGAGGTTGGGGGACTGGCAGGGGGAGGGGGAGGTTGGAAGGGGGATGGGAGGTTGGGTGAGTAGGAGGGGGGGGTAGTTGCTTGGGTCAGTGGAGCGTATGAGGGAAATAAATAATAGAGGAAAAGGAATAAGGAATGTTGGAGATTGAAAATAGGTGAACGACTTAAAAAATGGAGGATATAGAAAGGGAACCGGATATTGG
>NC_051418.1:24028436-24029078 GCF_015228065.2 Penaeus monodon
CTTCGCAAGACTCTCCTTCACAAAAAGGCGCCAAATCAAAGGCCTTTCAAAACTCTCGAACTCTGGCTCTGAGACGTCCCCTTGCAATTGCGCTCTTTGGAGCAGCTGTTCACTCTGCCGAAAAAAGGGTAAACACAACTAAGAGCCCTGGGCATGCATGGGGTATGTGGGGCACCATCCCAGTGAAATAGAGGGCGGGGCACCTCGGAATCCTAAATCATGCACAGGGTGGGGTACCTTGCTTCATTACCATGCACGAATAAGCCTTGAAATGAGTTTGAGGTCAAAAACTTCACGCAGGGAATGGTATGAATATATAAAGGGTGTTTGGACCAGTTGTACCGATCCCTCGACGGGCATGTGCGTGTCATGAAAACATCATGGCGGTAGAAATGATTGACCAGGTTAACAAATTCATGCACGAAAGAAGGAATTGGATACGGGAGCGCCATCGAGACCGGCCACTGGAAAGTAAGAGTAAATAGGGCAGGTCAATAAACCTGACACGATACAGTGTGTGTTTGTGCGCAAGGCACAAATACGCTCGGTCATAAAACAAGATTATAACACGTGTCCAATGAGGCTGCCATATGTTCTTGTCGATTCAAGAGGCATACCGAGGTGCAAAACATGGATTAAGAT
>NC_051418.1:24029604-24029782 GCF_015228065.2 Penaeus monodon
ATATGTTCGCGCAGGAGGTCAGACTGCAGAAAGGAATGTACGACCCCGTGATAACATTATCTGGGCTGTTCACTTGTGCTGACCTTTGACCCTGAAACAAATGTCAGGCTGAATTCAGAATCGATACCAAGGGTCAGAAGAAAAAACTTAGATTGTGGATTTCAGTCTTTCGTGCCGA
>NC_051418.1:24031879-24032007 GCF_015228065.2 Penaeus monodon
CCCAAAAAAAAAGGAAATTTCTAGTCCTGAACAGAGCCGCCTTTTCCGCTGGTTACGCTCTACGCGACATCTCTCGTGCAACAGGATTTAAGTATGCTTAACTATGCGGTAAACATTTATCGAGTTGC
>NC_051418.1:24032091-24032661 GCF_015228065.2 Penaeus monodon
CCCGCGGCCATTCCCATTACGTCACAAATTTGGGCGGAGCTTAGCGGCGTGTCTCGCGTCCGAGCACGAGACAGGTTCTAGGCCTCGCGAGACCCAAACTGGCACCTGAAACATGGCACTATTCTGAGACCGTTGTTCATACATGGATAAAATCTTACGTGTACACTGTAAACGAAACAGACGTTCATTATTACAAATATTTATTTGATTGTGTAACCTTTGAAGTAAAAACTCTGAAGCACAGATAGCAATTATCTTCGTTATCTACACGAAATAAATTTCAACGCATCCAGTTTACTCTTATAAAAAAACAAACCACCAAAATCCAAAACAGGCAACGATAATAAAATTCAAATGAAATTGAAAATAAAAGTCTTAATTCAACAAACAACGCTATTACTTTCCTTCGCACTCAAAACACCACGTATCTTGCCAGCCAAAACAAATTACATAAACCGCCAAAAAAAAAAACTACGCCCGGCAACCGCAAATCAGCTGTTTCCGCCACTTCGCAGACGCCCGAATATCCCGGAAGACAAATGCAAACAGAACGGGTCTATTTCATTCCCG
>NC_051418.1:24032766-24033093 GCF_015228065.2 Penaeus monodon
TACCTCGGAAGGACGAATCATGAGCGTCCTTGATGGGACAATATAGTGTCTCATTTGACCTTTCAGCCTGGCCAACCAAGCGCCTCTCGTTGTCGGCTCGGTTCTTAGTGTAAGACGCTAAGAAAAAAAATATATATATACGGCTGAGTTACGCTAATATTTACAAAGTGTGTGGAAGTTAACATACATCTAATCTAGCTAGAGGCTTGATACTCAATATCTATCTCAAACTTTTACACAAATCATTGTTAATATGAGTTTAGGACATTGTAGAAAAATTGAATCGATTTTATACTTGGCCACCCACGATTATCCATGCGCGCGCGC
>NC_051418.1:24033194-24033838 GCF_015228065.2 Penaeus monodon
GTTCATTCTTCGTGTTGCACCTGAATTCAATATGCACAGTCCACGTATCCTAATCCAATGTATAATAAATCCTATACCGAGATGCACAAAGGCAGGCGTCCCTGACCGGGTGCGGGGACTCTATATGCAGAAATTTTAATAAGGATAAAAGTAAAGCATTGCCATAAAATATGCTCCGCTGTTTGGCCGAAGTTCGTGTGCTTAAAAACTTGTCCCTTTGACGATCTTGAGTTTTTAGGTAAGTGGGTTATTGTTGCTGTTTTTATCTTTACCTTTTTTTTTAAGTGATACTTTTTTCCCCTATTCATTGCAATTTCTTTTGGTAAGGCTTGGATAATATTTTTTTTAGGTACATATCCCCTTCGTGTTTATAGTGATATGTTGGGCTGACACACTGCAACTATTTTTAATCTGCCACTTACTTTCCACGGCCAAATTTGCATGGGGATTTACACACAAAGGTCTTATGCAATGCCTCTGCAAGCAAGTAAAAAATAAAACCGTTTATGAAACTAGTTCATGACATTTTGAACTGTAGAGACCATGGGGAAAAAAAATAATAATGTCGACATTTTCTTGCCACAGTACGCGCGCTTTTTGGTCGGAACGATGTTAAGTAAATGCTGTAAATTCCGATACATGAT
>NC_051418.1:24034249-24034357 GCF_015228065.2 Penaeus monodon
TTTTTTCCCCGTTTTCTTCCCCTTTCCTTTCTTTCCCCCTTTTCCCTTTCTTGCTTCCTGGTTGGGCTTTTTTTGGTCATATCCTCTCGTTTTTTCCCCTTTTTATTT
>NC_051418.1:24034428-24034554 GCF_015228065.2 Penaeus monodon
GGAAAAAACCTTACCGGCCTATCTTACCTTTAACTTCCGGGGCCCCATATAATGTCGTACATTTTCTTGCACAGTACGCCGCTCTTTTGCGTCGGAACGCTGTTAAGTAAACTGCTGTAAATTCTA
>NC_051418.1:24034917-24035082 GCF_015228065.2 Penaeus monodon
AACTCGAAAAGAATAATAAGCACAAATAAACTTTAAAACAATGAAACTTTCGAACTCACGTGTCCACTTCCTCATAAAGTTGACATTTATAATGTTGTGAAACAACAAAGCAGGTCAGGTCAGCCAAAAGAATTTTATGGGGTCTTGGCCAGAATGAAAACAGAA
>NC_051418.1:24037746-24037940 GCF_015228065.2 Penaeus monodon
CTCCAAGAACAGGTAGGAGAGTTGAGCAACACGGTAATACCTGATTATTTAGGACGTTTGAAAAGTATGAACGATATCTCCACAGGGATGCTATCCTTTATTCCTAACCATCCTTTCGCCCGCAAGTGAAGGTCCAACTAGAAACACCATTACGCAATCCTCACCGGCGCACAATCCTATCCTTCCAACATATC
>NC_051418.1:24037977-24038270 GCF_015228065.2 Penaeus monodon
GTACGATCTGTAACATAACCAGCAAGGGTTAAAAATGACGTAACAGAAATGACGTAACAAAAATGATTTCTATGCTACGAGCGTCATTAAATCCAGCTGACACCGGTATTCCTTAACTTTCCTCGCAGGTGAACTGAAATCGAAAACAGAATCATCACAAGTGTTTCGTAAATACGTGTCCAGGGTCGGTGTAAAACTGCCCGTGGAGAGGAAGAAGAAAGTGGGCGAGATCCTCATGGCCAGAGATTGCATGAAAGCTCAGGAATTACTATTTATCAAGTATGACCCTTTTC
>NC_051418.1:24038865-24038930 GCF_015228065.2 Penaeus monodon
CACACCTGCGCATTTGAAATCGAGAGTGAGGTGTTGATCCTCCGAAGGACGACAATAAACCCTAC
>NC_051418.1:24039348-24039436 GCF_015228065.2 Penaeus monodon
TTCCTTTTCATGTATATGTGTATATGACACCCACATGCCATTGTCATATGAGACCTCGCTGATATATACACTTCAAAAGGAAAAGTGA
>NC_051418.1:24039475-24039658 GCF_015228065.2 Penaeus monodon
CCCATGCAAAATCACCCGTCGTAACGCCTTGTGACCAAAAGTGATCGAAGCCAGCGCCGCCGGAGACAAGGTGAAGGCGTGCGACCTTTGACCTTTTGGTTCATCCTTGAATATCCCACGCGACCTTCAGTCTTGTCCCTCCGGTTACCACGCCTTTGCCGATTCATTTGGGGGATTTTCGCG
>NC_051418.1:24040182-24040436 GCF_015228065.2 Penaeus monodon
GTTGCATTCAAGAAACCGTTTTTCCCTCGTCATTTCAGCTGCACTTCCCAGCCGCTTCTTCTGCCTGCCGCTTCACCCTGCTTCACCCTCACAAAGAGTAAGGGTGAAAGCTTCTCTCATGGCCTATTTCTCCTTAAGATGTTGCCAAACAAGCCAAAATGAGGTCAAACTTCAGGGACAAAAACCAAGGTGAAGCGAATACGATGTTAATTCTGTTTGAAAACTTGATTTGCAAAATTTTGATCCGTGAACTA
>NC_051418.1:24040464-24040555 GCF_015228065.2 Penaeus monodon
GGATGGGATAATGATTTTCTTTGTTCTTGAGTTTACATGTTCTCATTATCTTGGGATATTTATGCAGATATATTCATAAAAGGCTTATGAA
>NC_051418.1:24041188-24041336 GCF_015228065.2 Penaeus monodon
CCTTTAATCTGGTCAGACGCCAAAAAACGAGAACAGGACTGCGTAATTTATTGCAGTTTCATTTGTGCCATATTTTTTACTTCGGGAAATTACCATATCAGAATTCTGAATCGAAATTGAAATCAATTGAAAACACCCTTGTGTGTTT
>NC_051418.1:24041374-24042056 GCF_015228065.2 Penaeus monodon
TTAAAGGGTGGGGGATATTGTTACTATTATCATTTTCAAATTATTTAATGACAATAAGTAAACTCCGCCCTATGTATAATCAGAGATTTTATAAAAGCAGCATGCAATAAGTCTCATCAATATTGACATTATTAACCAATCGTTGCAAAGCTTGTCTCAATCCGTGCTCTTTACCTCGTTGAACTTCAAGTTTCTTTGTCCCCCATCTAGAAGGTTCGAAATCTACGCTGTCTTGGTCAATGCTGAATTTTTTGATAACCGAAATCCCCCTCCCCCCCCTTTTTAGGCAAACCACAGGTTTTTGAAAGGCTTGTCTGCTATATAAAAAAACGATTTTATCAAACCAATAATCATTATATATCTTCGGTTAAATCTTCTGACCTGAAAAGCTTATATAGCTGACCATTCACATAAATATACTCAGAATTAATGATCATGAGTAATCATACATTTCACACACCTTTAGTGATTTTATAGTTACACGTAACCCAAGGACCTTTATGTCTACCTCTGCGGATCCCCAGGGTAGCGGGGACCATGTGTTGCGAACCACTGGTCTCCGTCCTCGTGCCTATCATTAGAAGCCGTTCGGTACAGTGTGGCGGCTGGATACAGGTTTGATTTTTTTTTTTTAGTGCGTATTGCGTGTTTGCGAGTGTGTAGGGATGTGGGTAAGGTGGAC
>NC_051418.1:24042633-24042708 GCF_015228065.2 Penaeus monodon
CTGTACCCATGCGCATGACAAAGCAACCCTTGACAGAAAGTCAAGGCGACGAGACTCAGGAGACCAAGAGAGAAC
>NC_051418.1:24042768-24043031 GCF_015228065.2 Penaeus monodon
AAGGGAGAATAAAGACGAAAGGGAAGGGAGAAGGATAATTATGGAGCAAGATAATTCTAGGAAGAGAGAAAGTGCCGGGAACTTAACCCCGTCCGAGTCTCGACAATCCCCAGGTCCTCCGAATACCCACCCATTATGTACCTAACAGTAGCGCGTGTGGTTCGGCTAAGTATCAGTATTCTTTGTGGTCCTTATTCTATCTAATAACTAGTTCCGTAGCAGTGGAGAATCTTGCTAACATAGCTAAGAATAGGGAACTCGTT
>NC_051418.1:24043228-24044130 GCF_015228065.2 Penaeus monodon
AAGTTACGTAGGTAAAAGTGATTCTAATAAGAAGGTTCGGTGTTTGTATTACTGATATTTTGCGCTCTCAGTTCATAAGATGGAGATTGAGAACGATTTAGAGAGGATTTATCTTTAAGGAAAAAAGACGTGCTTATATGCTCAAAATTAGGACATGTGTACGTATGTATATGGGTGGAAAAAATAAGATACCAAAGCCTAAGACACCACGCAAAGTGAAATTAATATTACAATAATCATAAAAGTAATATATGGAACATTCGTGCCTTCTTGATGTTGACATTTCACAAGCATTCGGGAATTCAGTCAAACTAGAGCACAGGCACCGTCATTTCTCTTGTCTTCGTGTAGAGGGAAATCCTTCAATCGAAAGTGGGGTTATGTTCGTCCCTCCCTCAATCCCCTACCCCTAGCTCCCCTCCCTCCCTCCCTCCCTGGTTCCGCTCCCTCCCCAACCCGGGCTCCCTTTTCTCTCCCTCCCCCTACCCCTGATCACCCCCATATCTCTCCATCCTAGGTTCCCCTCCCTCCTCCTCTCCCTGGTTCCCCTTCCCTACCCCTGGCTCCCCTCCCCTTCCCTAGTTCCCCTCCCTACCTTCCCCCTGACTCCCCTCGAATCCCTACCGCGACTGTTAATGAGACCCCGATGACTATGGCTATTTCTCAGCGCAAAGGACCTTTCGCTACGCTTTTTTGGTAGGGGGATGGGGGCGAGAGGGGGTGGGGTCATGACGCGGAAATCCCCTACATAGCCTTTTCCTCCTCGGAGCGACGTCGAGGCGCCCCCTCTGCAATACAGAACCTCGATCACCTACTGTGGCTACGGTGTCATTAAGAAATTACCTTCACTTTCTTTTCATTTTCTCCTTTTATTCACGTATTTTCTCGACGTTTTCGCTCTC
>NC_051418.1:24044225-24044459 GCF_015228065.2 Penaeus monodon
GTGTCCACATATTTTCCCCTCCCTGCTTTCACCACGTCTCTTCTTTCCGCCTTCTCTCTCTCTCTCTCTCAGTTCTCCACGTCTCTCCCCGTGTCCGCAATACCATTCATCGGCCTGACTGAAAGCCCCAGTCCACAAGGTGATAATTACCCAATCAGGCTGTTGCGCGAACGGAACTGCCCATGGAAGGCGTGGGTGGCCATACAAGAATCTCCCCCAAGGTCTTCCACATAT
>NC_051418.1:24044521-24045254 GCF_015228065.2 Penaeus monodon
TCTCAAGAGTTGGTGATATTTCCTCGAGTCTTTGCTCTTTTTGGTTGATATTCTCGTGTTTCTGAAATTACAAGTGATATTTCGACTTGTCCGAACTCTTTCACGTTTCTGAAATTCGCGATGACATTTTCGCTTGTTTGGTGTCCTCGGGGACTTTTTTTAAATTCTTTTGTATAAATCTTCGGTTGATATTTTCCTATTGAATGAAACCCTTCTTTTTTTATTCGTAAATACAACAAGTTTCGGTAACTATGCTCTCGTTGCTTCCATATAATTGTAAACTCCTTATATTCAATCACTTTGAAAATAATAATAATAAAAGCAAAATGACTTTACAGTATGTACCAATGAGATTTTCCTTTATCAGAAACCTTCTTTGATTTTTTTTGTCGCGTGAAACCTCCCTGTGATATATTTGAAACTCATGACAGACAAGAACCAAGTTTAAAAGCCAAGAAATAATCGTCTTAAAAAAGTCACGCCAAACGATTTGCAGTGTAAAGCTAACTACGTTTTCCGTGGACAGCGTGAAAAAAAAATCATCATATTTATTGCAACGTTGCATATTGTAAATCCTTCACACCTTCAAATTGTTAGCGTTGATAAGATAATGAACGTTTTTCTTCTTTCTTTGCATCAAAAGACAATGATATGTTTGGAGTTCTAAATCTTCCTTGACCCGTTCAACTTTACGCTTTACGTGATCATATTTAGTCTTGGCATTTAGTGACGG
>NC_051418.1:24047611-24047678 GCF_015228065.2 Penaeus monodon
TCGCCTTTAGCGGCATTTCCTGCCGTGCATTTTGAGCCAAAAGTGGAAAGGAGAAACGTACATACAT
>NC_051418.1:24048004-24048445 GCF_015228065.2 Penaeus monodon
CAAACATATACACACAGTGAAATTGACAGATACGTAGATGTAATCTATCTGACTCTTCCTTTTGACAGGATATGATTCTCTCTTCTCGCATCAAACCCCATCTTTTCCCGAGTTGTAATGAGTACTTCCACGCGACCAGCTCCCTGGACATCGCTCCTTCGCCATAAAAGGAGACTAAATAATCTTTCTTTGACGAATATTGCATTCATGTCAACGTCTTTTTTTTTATTCTTGTTGTCTATTTCTTCCGTGGTTCTCTTTCACATTTTCTTTTTTTATTATTATTTTGACTTGCTTGTCTGTTTATATGTGTGTTTACTTTGGCTTCAAATTGGGGGACTGAGAACGGAGATGTGCCTGCATCTCTTGACTCCTGAAAATTTGAGGTTAAGTTCTTTGCTTTCAGTCATTTGGTGGGAAATGGCAGGGAAAGCGGCCGAA
>NC_051418.1:24048484-24048729 GCF_015228065.2 Penaeus monodon
AAAAAATGAATAAAAAGGAGAAGAAAATGATAGAAAGAGAGAGGAGAGACAATGCCTAGCCTATTTTCACTCCCGGAATCAAACAGAACCTTCACTCTTAATTTTCACTCCCGATGATCAAAACAGAAAAAAAAAACATCACGTTCGGACCTCCAGCCATCTGAAGCCCGATTTTTTGTTAAATAGAGAACGGGAAGACGTGGGTGTGGTCACGTCCCGGTGGATGAAGCCACGTGGAGAAAACA
>NC_051418.1:24048765-24048963 GCF_015228065.2 Penaeus monodon
CCACCTATAACCATATCCAAATTTTGTCCACGCATTTCAATAACTTTGCTGAACTGGGGTTATGGTCAACAGGAAGGCACTTTAAAATAAAGAGGACTGTGATGCATACATTTCTTTTTTTAAGAAGAGTTCCAGATAAGTAGTAGAACTCTGGAAGGACCATTGGAAAACGGGAGCATGACTCTCTGGTGCCCTCTC
>NC_051418.1:24049689-24050065 GCF_015228065.2 Penaeus monodon
GATATTCCTTTGTAAAGGTCTCATTGTTTTGACCCGGAAATAGACACAAATGCTAGAATTATTTCGAAAATTGTGGGAATTCACTTACACTGCTCTGTTTGCGTCTCTTGGATAGAAAGGGAGAAGAGATACGAAGATATGTTAACATAATAAGAACAGTAATAAAAATAGAGAACGAAGTTTTTAAAAAATATTTTCGTACCTTGCCATGCTTGCGTAAAACGAATTCTCAGGTACAGGAGATTGATATAAAAAAAAAAATCCACATTCTTTCTTTTTATCCTCGAGTAAAAAGAGAAAAAAAACAATCCGGTTTTGCTATAGAACTCCACCTCTCTAACATAAAAAAGAAAGAAAAAAGTGTTCCCTTGCATGC
>NC_051418.1:24050103-24050482 GCF_015228065.2 Penaeus monodon
CATTTATAAGGACCCCCTAACAAAAAAAAACATATAATATAATAATAACATAAACCCCAAAGTCAGTCTTTACAAAATTAAAAGGTGTACCGCCTAAGCCTCCGTTTTCTCTGGGTCACCGGCTCTTGTACACATTTTGCATACTTCGGTGCCAGTCTGAAGAAACATGTGTGCGGAGAAAGTCTTCGCTCTCAGACCCGTTTCACTCATCCGCCGTTCTTTTAGAGACGATCTGCCAATCATCATTTCTATTTTTTACTCTCCTTTTTTATGGGTTTTATTTTTTTTTTGTGTAAAGAAGGATGGTCTAGGTCTGTAAAGGAACAAGAGGAAGTGTTGAATTATTGCATTCAACGTCTCAGAAGAACACTGGTGATTG
>NC_051418.1:24050763-24051756 GCF_015228065.2 Penaeus monodon
TTTGTCTCTCCTCACACCCACTTTAGCGGGTTTTTTGAGAGTCAGGTCATGATCGTAACTTTAATTAGGGGCATTTTTATGATGAAATATAATATATAAGTCAGTGTTGTTCTTCTGATAGTTGTTATATACGAGTACCATTACGTTCCTGTTGAATATGGCGAACAATTTGCATATCATTATGCGTTTGAAGTTCATTATAATTTCTAAAACTGAAGACTGTGATAGATGTTGTGGTTATTACGAATATTTTTGCTTGACATGCAAATTGCTTATATATAGATGTGACAAGTCATTACTCAATTGCAAACAGTGTATCATTCGCATACTTTAAGGCTAAACGAAAAATATAAATATTAAATTTTTTGAATAATTATCTAGCAATATATTCTGAAAATGATATCTATAATGAAAAAAAAAAAATACTGTAGGTCATGAAAATTCCTCTTATCGTAAATTGTAATGGTTATAGAACACGGAAGCACAGGATAACAAAAAAGAAAAAAAAATCATGACAAAAAAAGTGATAATTTCCCAATTACACAGTACTAGAAGCATTTCTTTCTTTTTCGATTTTTTTTCACAAATTATGGACTACATGCTAATACTGGCTTTAGTTTTAAACTCCTTGGTAATTTCTAACAGGGCGAATAACACCAGCGTATTGTATTGAGCTGTTACAGAAACATTTTTTTTTTTATATAAATATAAGCAAATTCATGAATAGATATATAAGGAAAAACATATTTACAAAATGGTAGCATTTATTAAGGTTTAGTACAAGACTTTTCTTTTTCTTAAATACGTTCTTCATTTGCTAATTTACATTTGGCAAGAATATATTTGGTAAGATATTTGTTTAAATAATTAATGGCAAAGAATATCTTTAAAAAATCAAGTAAAACATAGTTAGGAATTCAACAGTCAGAAAAAAGGGGTTATCCTTGTCTTTCTTGCATTGTAGTGAAAAAAAAATTATCCAATTGCCGCGTC
>NC_051418.1:24052042-24054311 GCF_015228065.2 Penaeus monodon
GCCTTGTGCGCGCGTCACAAGTGAAAGCACGAAGGACACAACTTTCCCGAAGGGAAATTTCAATTTTTTAATTACCGGCCTATCTTAAATGGCCGGTAAGCGAATCTTAAAACGAAATAAAACTGTTAATGTCAACATTCCAGGTCTCCTTTCCTTGCTGAAATCCAAGACATGTTCATTTTCTCCAATGAGTGAAAGCGCGACATGAATATAAATGAAATAAAGTTGTTGTATTTTTACTTATTCCTGTATCAGTGAAACAAGATCCGGTAGTCTAACGCAGCATCTCAGCTTTCCTAATTCTATAAATTTTATTGCGTCTTCGATCCTTCACTCTGTGCCACCGCGAGCTGCTTTTGTTTCTGTAAGTCTAGTCAGATGAAATGCCTTGACGTTTATAAAAGATTCTTGGTTGATCTCGTCTGATTTACTGGCTACGTGTTAGAAATATTGATGGTTTCTAAAATCTTATTGCAATCTGGGAGAAGGGTATTCTATATCACATCGAACATTGTGAAAAAATAATAACCAATAAATCGTATATAACACGCGGATCGTCCCATTATGCAAATTATATCACTAATTCTGCTACTGATTTAATGATTTGTTTTGTCTGTTATTATTTACGAACAAATTGTTCACAATTATTATATCATTCAGAATTGTCACAAAAACTTTTTCGCCTTCGTCTCCTTCTTTTCTTTATATCTTTCATTTAGGACATCGTGCAGAAGCAAGTACTGATTCCACATTTGAAACAATTAAAGTTTAACAAAGGAGATAACATCCGTTGTGTTAAGAAATATATCATCAAACAGATAACACAAAATAGCGTTTTCATTTCCTTTCTCTTTTAATACCAAAACACAAATTTGCACGAAATTCACACATCGCAGAATCAATGTCAGAGAGAGGTCTTTGTCTCCAAGCGTTTCGGTCTCGCAATTCCACTTCAATAAAAGTTAGCTTTGATTTGTTTGTCTTTGTATACGGTGAATATACTGAATGTCGTTGTTGGAAGTCTGGATATCCTGAGAGAAAGGAATAGTTTGGTATCAAAGGGAAAGAGGTTACATGCCGAATCGCGTCTTGTTTTCAAAGGGAGAGAATTGGTTTCGCGAAAGATGTACGTCCGAAGTGTTCGATGTCTTTGATTCGAGCTTCGGCTTCGTGTAGGAACTTCTGTGTGTGGTTTGGATCACTGATACATTTTTTTCATTCTTTCTTGCTTTTTCTTTCTCTGCTTCTGTTTTTCCCCCCGTGCTGTCGTGAAGAAATGTGCGTTTTCTATTTTCTTTAATCATAGACGGTTCTTTATTCCATAAAATGTTGACATTTCTTATTGAAATGTCACAAACTCTCCCTAGTATTCGAACAGCAGGTACTTCAATCGATTTTTTATCCGAAACCCTTCTCTTTTTGGGGTTAGTCAAATGTTACCAGACTGTCCCATCGATAAAGGCCTATCAATCACCATGAACATCTTCGAAAATTTTTCCCGCTAATCTCAAGAAAAGAAATTTTGAAAAAGAATTGCTCGCCCAAAATTCCCCTTGTCGGACGTAAGAAAGATCCTCACTGGCGATCTCGTATTGGGGTTTTCGGTGATTCAACGACAAATATTTAAATTCAGAGTAAAAAGCCAAAGGAGAGATAAAAGGGCGGCAGCTTTAACAAAAATCGCCGACAAATCTCAAAAATGTGGAACAGAAAGCTTTTGCCCAATAAAAGACAAACGTGTTGGGGGCCCAGATGGGAAAGGTTAACCGTCCGTGAAGTGCAATCACCTGACACAATACTATCTACGGAAACGACGTTAACCGTGAGCGAACCTTTCCCTATTCTAAACCATGCGATTTGCTAAAACGAAAAAGAGAGGTTATTTTATCCTTAGATGCAACAAATAAAAAATTCAACATTTCCGTTACTCTCGTTTACATGAAAAAGGAAAAAAATATAATTAATATACGTGCAAAGCATATTCACATGTTGTTTTTCCTATTTTTTCCAACTATCTACACACACATGCATAGTTATTTTCATATTTATGCATGTGTGTGTCAATATTTACGAAAAGGGTGGATAGTATCAAAAATCCAAAAAAGTTGGGGATATACGCATCTGTTTCTATTTTACCTCTTTCCCTTCCTTCTCTCTATTTTTTTTTTATTCCCCTTTTCTAACTCTCTCTCGTTTTTTATCACTTATTCAGTCTGTCTCTCTTCCCCTTTTTTTTCAACCGGAATCCTGAATCTTTTTCATTCATCAG
>NC_051418.1:24054683-24054963 GCF_015228065.2 Penaeus monodon
CGCCCTGTTCACAAATAAAAATAAATAAAATACGCATGTTTTTCTGTAAAAGGTTTGTATTTTTTTTCGGACGGGAAAAAAATTCAGCGATCTGACTCTTCCCTGATATAAAGAAAATACTCCCTTTGTTTTTTTTTAGGCGGCAAACGTCAGTAGATACCGTGACCGTCCCTTTTCAGCGCTTCGTCCGCCTTGCCCCCTTTTTACGAACTTTTTCTGTTGATTAAAGCGCCAAAAAGTTCTACTTTCAAAGCTCGCCGCGCTGCTTTCCCCGCTCGGG
>NC_051418.1:24055733-24055825 GCF_015228065.2 Penaeus monodon
CCATTTGTACTCTTCTTTTATTTGGGGAAAGGTTCGATGATCTTTCCTCTATTCATGTCTCTCTTTTATTGAATTTTTCTCTGTCTCCTTTC
>NC_051418.1:24057183-24057448 GCF_015228065.2 Penaeus monodon
AAGTTACTCTCACGATAACAGCTGTAATGAGATAATCACAAAGCTAAGATATAATATAATGACTCAGCGTGAGACCTATAAGATATTAACAGAAAGCTTGTTATTAAAGCATTTTTTTGACATCGTAAGTATCTGTATTTTGGGAATGACTCAGCCAGTTCGTGATTCAAATAGTATATGTATGAAGGTAAAAGATAAGAAAAAAATAAACGTGAAAGAGGAAATAGGCGTTGTAAATACAGGACAGCATTGCCCAAAAAAGATA
>NC_051418.1:24057481-24057811 GCF_015228065.2 Penaeus monodon
AAAAAAGCGACTAAAATCCTGAAATGAGGGAAACAATGACGGCGTGAATAATGATCCGATTAAAAAAAAAAATCGATTTAAAACATTTTCAAGGTGAGACTGGCATTAATTAACCGGAAGACATTTGCAACCTCTCAAGATATATCAGCGAACAGTTGGCAACAATGATTTTGAAATATCAAGAGGTCGTTGACTTATTGTAAAATAAATCGGGTTTTGAGAGGTGTGGTCAGTAAGATTTTTTTTTTTTTTTTAATGAAAGAAAGGTTTTATTTCTTCTAACGTTCTTCCGTGACATTGTAAAATGGTTTTCTTTTTTCGACAAAGAGT
>NC_051418.1:24057840-24058036 GCF_015228065.2 Penaeus monodon
TGTTAAGAATCGATGTGGGTTTTGCAGGGGAACGAGGGAGAATAGTCGTGTTTAAAATAAAAATAAAAGGTAAAAAATGAGACTTGATGGTATATTGAATCCTCCCTTTCCTTCCCTTTCTTCTTTTTTTGTAAATAGAAGGCGAACGAGATGAAAAATTGAAAAAGGCGAAAGAGGAGGTGCAATTATGAAGTTG
>NC_051418.1:24060867-24061464 GCF_015228065.2 Penaeus monodon
CCTATTTTCCCTTCCTTTCTCTAAATCTAATAAGTTGATAGTAAGATAGATACAGGTACTATACTGCTACAATTTTGTGTAGTATATTGTAACCCAAAAAATGTTTCCTAATGCCCAAACCCCCTAACTTTTTCCCCAAACGTTTTCCCTTAATTTTACCGCAATAAATGTCATCACTCTCCCGGTGCAAAAATTCTTTCTTATATTTTTCTTCTATGTATTTTTTCATTTCCTAAATCCTTTAAAATTTTTATTCAAAAATCACAAAAAGAATTTGCTTGGTTATATCTAAAAATGCTTTTCCCGGCATCCCTCTTTCATTTGTATGCTTGAACATTAACATAATTCCCCCTGAATGCAGATAGAACTCGGGGCGTTGAACTGGTTTGGTTTTGTTCTGCATCTTGCTCAGCACCCTTTTCAACGGGCTTCTCGGCAAATGCACGCCATATTCGGGGAGGAGGCGGGATGAATGAGAAATTTTTCATTACGTTGCTTCATTCTCCCCCACGGTTTTCCCTGTTTGGTTTTAATAACGGGCGGGGCGAGTTTATTGTGGGCGGAGGGAGGCTGGTGTATATTTGTACGATTAATGCA
>NC_051418.1:24062377-24062549 GCF_015228065.2 Penaeus monodon
TCGCGGAACTGATGGTGTGAGGAAAAAATATGTCATCTTAGAGTAAGACTTACTCGTTTAATACAATTTTCATACACATTACACAGTATTAATTATTACACAATTAAGGGATGTGAGTGCGCTGGTTATATAATCACTAGTCTTTTCGTTTCTTTCAGGAGAAAAAGATGAT
>NC_051418.1:24062593-24063195 GCF_015228065.2 Penaeus monodon
CTGAATGATTTTCTGCGAATTATTTTTTTGATGTTCCTTACTATCTCGTGTTTCGCAGGACGATCTATGATTTAGATTTTTTTAAAGTGTAGGGAGGGTCAATATGGAAATCCTATACACTTTAGGTATCCTGTACACTACATATCCTGTACACCAATATCCTGTACACTACATATCCTGTACACTATAGATATCTTGTATTCTATAAATACCCTGTCCACTATAGATATCCTATTCACTCTAGATATCCTACAAACCATTGGGCATCTACTCCAATATCTTCATAATGCACTACATCGCGTTTTCATACTTACAAAACACAGCCCTATTACACACCATACTGCCTTATATTGCCTTATATTCTCTGCAACACGTTTCACCACCGTTCATTAAACCTCTTTTTTCAAACTGATTCTTACTGCAATCGAGGTCATTGCTGCCTGCCGGGTCAACGTCCTTGGGTCAGATCAGGTCACAACACTTGGTTATTCCTGAAGAGATTTTTTTTCCCTATTATAAGCGAAGTGTGGCTGAGGCATCGGAAGGAAGGTAGTTTGTTTGTGTAGTTTCGAAAGTTGTTGTGGGGGAGCATTCGTTACTTT
>NC_051418.1:24063475-24063668 GCF_015228065.2 Penaeus monodon
TTTGCTTTTATAGATATCTTGTATCTGTCTGTCTCTTAATATTTAAGATATTATCTCCCTAGTCGTAACAAGGTAAATGGACAGTAATTGATAAACCCAGATGATTAATGAAAATGGGATATCTCAATTTAACCTAATTATTTTCGTGTGTTCGATTATAAAATTTTGTGTCAGTTGACCTGTTTAAGCATCT
>NC_051418.1:24064110-24064255 GCF_015228065.2 Penaeus monodon
TTATCTTTCCCGTTGTCGTCGTTTTTTATTATAACTCTAGCGGTTTCCTTTATGTTTCTTTGTTTTATGATTTAAGTCTTACTTTCTGTTGTTCTGGATCACGTTCCGGCTTTTTGTTTCTGGGATAGTATTTTTTTGTGTTATT
>NC_051418.1:24065230-24065342 GCF_015228065.2 Penaeus monodon
TTTTAAAAAAAAAAAACCCCCTTTTTGATTAATTTGTTGATTTAAATTTTTTAGTTTTAAAAAAAAAAGGGAAAAAGGGGAAAAATTTTTTTTTTAAAAAAGGGGGGAAAGG
>NC_051418.1:24065400-24065479 GCF_015228065.2 Penaeus monodon
ATTTAAAAAATTTAATTTTTTTTTTAAAATTTTTTTTTTTGGGAAAGAAAAAAAAAAAGGGAAAAAGGGGTTTTTTTTT
>NC_051418.1:24065504-24065664 GCF_015228065.2 Penaeus monodon
GGGGGGGAAAAAAAAAAGGGAAAAATTTTAATTTAAAGGAGAGGGGGAAAAAAAAAGAGGGGAAAAATTTTGGGAAAAAAAGCAAAAAAAGGGGGGGGGGGTTTTTTTTTTTAAAAAAAAAAAAAGGGAAAAATTTTTAAAAGAAGGGGGGGCCCCCCGG
>NC_051418.1:24065855-24066288 GCF_015228065.2 Penaeus monodon
GAAAGGGCGAAAAGTTATGGATTGAAAAAAACAAAACAATGATGTAACGGCTATTGAAAGAGAATCCCCGTCTGTCGGTTCCGCATACTAGGTGAAGTGTGAACGAGGCGAATGAGTTGTGTGTAATTGATCTAACCATCGAGAGCAATTAATACTAACTATGTCTGAGATACTTACTTATATTACACGAATGGAAGCCACCTCAGACTGTTATAAAAAAAAAACTACATTAGACGTATAGTGAAAAAGGATAGTGTGACGCGCGAATTGTGCAAATTTGATGTGAGGGTTCATGAATAACCCCAGTGAACCCACGAACAAGAGAGGAATGAGAACAAGAGCCAAGAACGAATGAAATAATTTGTGATATAAGTAATGATGAAAAATAAATGAACATGCAAAATTAGATGTAAAGAAAATAAGATGCGGATGG
>NC_051418.1:24066315-24067146 GCF_015228065.2 Penaeus monodon
GTGGCAACTCGAATGTA
This sequence comes from Penaeus monodon, assembly GCF_015228065.2. Classification (NCBI taxonomy): domain Eukaryota; kingdom Metazoa; phylum Arthropoda; class Malacostraca; order Decapoda; family Penaeidae; genus Penaeus; species Penaeus monodon. The sequence goes on from NC_051418.1 coordinate 24,066,333, forward strand.
TGCGAACGCCCCCCACCAGGTGAGTGGCGATACTCTTGGCTTGACGAGCAAACCGCTCACCTGTGAGGGACCGCCTGTAGAAACCCTCGCCTTTGTCGTCGTGCTTCGTAATTAAAAACCTCGGTAAGGAAACTTTATTATAGAGAGAGATAGTCCAACGTGAAACAAAGTATTTAAAATGAAATAGGATAATAGTGCCAGGACGCATCATCGATACGGTCTCTCTCTCTCTCTCAGGGACCTTGGGCGCTGCTCGACGTCGCCACCGTCGTCCGCAGCACCGGCAACAAGACCCGGGGTTTTTCGCCCTAGCTTGGCGAACACCGAGGCACGACAACAGATCACAGCCTCTCGACAAGGGTGGGGACCCCCCTGTCGCCCCCCGAGGAGTCGTGTGCTCCACCGGCTTCGGCATACGGACAAAGCGTTAGTAGAAAAACGGAGTGTATGCGAAGCCCTCTTTGGAACAGTACCCGCATGAGACATTTGCAGCGTTCGGGCTCTTATCTGTTTGTTTCTTTATTTCGAGTGGATGGTAATTATATCGTATTTGTGTGTCTGGTGTGTATGCGTGTTGGGGGCGCCTCGTGTATTATCTACGTGCCAATACCGCAGCGTGCTGAATTTTTATATAGTTTATAGGTTGTATAGTTTGTATAGTTTGGATTTATAAAGTTATCAATTATATGTTACCTATGATTAATAAATTAGAAATATCGTCGATGTTTGCTTTTACCCGTATTCTTATTCTGGCAAAAGAAGGGATAGAAGATCCAGAGAGGCTGAAATATATCAAGTGAATGATTAATCATTA
>NC_051418.1:24067555-24067636 GCF_015228065.2 Penaeus monodon
TTACGCACAGCAACAAAAAGAGAATATTTCTTGTACATCACTAAGTCTTTTTGTTGAGTAAAAATAGTATATGAACCTACA
>NC_051418.1:24067998-24068270 GCF_015228065.2 Penaeus monodon
AATTGGAAATTGAATCTGTCGAATTTTCCTAGTTTTTACCCAGACAGGGATTAACCTAATTGCATGTGGTGGAAACTAAAAAAACAGATTGAAGAAACTGTATCGATTCTGTTTTATTTAAGGCTGATTCAGATGTTCGTATTTAATGAAAACAATAGATATCATTAAAAAAAAAAATAATTCACGTAAACCATATATTTTTCATTTCACTTACCTATAAATCTTTTCTGTAAAACCTTTCCCTGTTGTATGCTTGTAGGTCTCTATATATA
>NC_051418.1:24068556-24068793 GCF_015228065.2 Penaeus monodon
CTCCCCCTAATTGTAGTACTTTTCCAAAGGGTACTTCAGCAGTTGAAATAAAAAAAAGAATGATTAACGTTACATAACCAAACTTTGTTTATACACTAACCGAAGTATTCATCTCCATGTTAATCCCTGCGCTGAATAGACATTGAGCAACCTCCCTGTTATTGCCACTCCCCGTCCCGTTATAAGGACAAGTAGAGGTCATAGTGTTTCTGTCGCATTACTCCAAAGACTGTCGAA
>NC_051418.1:24068873-24069184 GCF_015228065.2 Penaeus monodon
CACAAAACCACAAGAAACCCTCAAAAACCTTCATCTACGCGTAGAACACAACTTATCGTCTGTTTCCCCAGTCTTCCGCCAGTCTTCCGCAAATCAACACACACACAGGCACACAGGCAGGGATGCACAATACCCATGGGGCATTCGGAACGGAAATTTCGACACGGCTTGTAACGGGGCAGCCAAACTTAAGGAGGAGGCTGGCTCGCTTACCCCGGCAGGTTTATGAGGCTAGTTGACCTTGGAGTCTCGATCGCCGGCAGGTTCGATGGAAATTCATTCACGGGTTTTTGAGTTGGCGGCGGGTCGGA
>NC_051418.1:24069376-24069978 GCF_015228065.2 Penaeus monodon
AAATAGAAATCGTGAACTAAGCAATTCTCGGAAAATGTAACAGATTTTATTCCTTTATATTTAAGAAAAAAAAGACATTTCATGCAACTAATTCTAAACTTCATTAAAGAAGAACAAACTATAGCTAAATTATTCACTTGCATATACTATCAGTCCATGACTACTACAAACAAAATGTCGCAACAGGAACAATGAATGAACGTGACTATTTTTTTTTTTACTATGTATATCAATCATGTTGAAGTTGTGACAACATGTGAGATGACAATGCTGGCTGTCTCATATTCACAACAGATATATATTTTTTGAGGATGTAATGACGCCGCATGCTATCATTTCTTTCATCATAATCCATCATCACCACACCTATACCATGCAAACATCATTAATAATCTAGGCGTTTAATTTCGCCATTCATCCAGAGCTTAGCACCACCTTATAGGACCACTACCATAGATTTTTAACTTTCATCTGTCAACACTCCCCTTCCTCCCCCAGAAGTAAAACACGAACATTTCCACCATCAATCACCATTACCTCTGCCAACAGTGCATCAACACCATACTCACCATCCCCCTGTTTCCCACACTTAGTTCACAACG
>NC_051418.1:24070007-24070755 GCF_015228065.2 Penaeus monodon
TTGCCACGAGGCGTCAATACCACACTTATCACCTGTTTTACCACTTAATCGTGGTCTCCTCTGTCTCCTCCCGAGCCTACCCACTCCCCTTCCCCTACTGTCTCTTCCCTCCCCACCCTCGACCCCTCCTCCACTCCCTTCCTCGCCACTTTCCCCCTAAACTACCCTCCCCCCACTCCCCTTCCTAAATCCTCCTATTTTTTTTTTTTCCCCATCCCCCTCCTTCTCCCTCTTCCTCTTCCCCCTCCCCCCTCACCGCCATCCCCCACTCCCCCCCTCATCCTCCCCCCCCCACGTTCCCTCCTCCCTCTTCCTCCCCACCCTGCCATCCCACCCAACTCCCTCTCCCCCTTCCCCGCCCTACCCCCCCTTCCCCGCCCTACCCCGTCGTCCCTCGCCAGGTAAATGCCAAGGTAAAGACAGCGGCGAAACTGTGCCTTCTGCTGCTACGTGGAAAGTGTGTCAAGTGGCACCGGGGGAGTCGGCGTCTCGGGGTGGCAGGTGTCAGATGCAGTTCTGAGATGAATTCCTGTCCCAGCTTTTGCTTCCTCCCTTGTTCTAAATTTTGTTAGTGTATCGGTTCAGTTTCATTATTTCCATTTCTTTGTTTTCTTCGTTTCATTTCTTGTTTTCTTTAATGCTGTTGTTTGTTGCATTGTATTTTTCATTTCTAATATTGGTATTCTACTGCCGTTTATAGCTTTCGCTATTTTTGTCATTCTTATATTACTTTCGTTGGGGGTGGGTT
>NC_051418.1:24071399-24071747 GCF_015228065.2 Penaeus monodon
CTTTTTTGTAACTATGAAATTATAACGTGGTATTTTTTTGTTTACCACTACGGGCATTTTTCATGTCATATTTTGAAAAATTTAGTGACCCATCACCCCTGTTGATGACATTTTACATCAGAACAATAGGGAAATTACCTGTGTAGAATAAATTTTCATTATCGTTTCCATCACGCTCAAAATTTCACCCCAAATAATGGCGCATGTAAAAATTTTCATGACTTTTAATTTTTGGGACCCTAAAACAAAATTCAAAATCATTCATTTTTAATTTACAATTTTTTTTTTTTCCTGTCGTTACCGATCACATTTTGCTGACACTGACCCCCAAAAGTCCAAGAATTTTCT
>NC_051418.1:24071846-24072394 GCF_015228065.2 Penaeus monodon
CCCCAAAACCACCACACACTCCAAAAATAAACACATACACATAAGTTCACCCAGAAATAAAACTATTCACCATTACCCTTCTATCTACACACAGGAAAGGGCGTCACAAATAAAATTTTGTCTGTGTACAAATTTTAGGTAATTTTGGAATGGTATAGCAAGAATTGGAGAGGCAGAGCTTAGTATTAGTAAAAATCAACATTCAAGACGAAGAATAATAATAATTCCATCTTCATGATCGTTATTTGCCCCGAACAACTAAAATTACTTTTTCGCCTTTCCTTCAGGCATGCGTAAACACCAAAAACAACCAAGAAATACTCTTGGGGAACCCTTTTTCACAAAAAAAAATCCACATCGCAAAATGAAACAGGCCTATACCGGGGAAAAAGGGAAAAAAAAAAGAAGGATTAAAATATGCAAAAAGTAAAAAAACATTTAAAGAAGTCAAAAGTACGTTTTTGGGATCGGGTCTAGGACGAAATTTTGAGGGGGAAAGTAATATCATAACGTTTTTTTAATTGCCCTTGGGAAATTTTTATTAAATT
>NC_051418.1:24072605-24073823 GCF_015228065.2 Penaeus monodon
CTTCGCCTTGTGCGCGCGTCACAATTTGAAAGCACGAAGGACAAAACTTTCCCGAAGGGAAATTTAAATTTTTTAATTACCGGCCTATCTTAAATGGCCGGTAAGCGAATCTTAAAACGAAATAAAAACTGTTAATGTCAACATTCCGGGTCTCCTTTCCTGCTGAAACCCAAAGACATGTTCTTTTTCCCTCATGATGAAAGCGCGACATGAATATAAATAAAATAAATTGTTGTATTTTTACTTATTCCTGTACCCAGTGAAACAAAAATCCGGTAGTCTAACGCAGCATCTCAGCTTTCCTAATTCTATAAATTTTATTGCGTCTTCGATCCTTCACTCCTGTGCCACCGCGAGCTGCTTTTGTTTCTGTAAGTCTAGTCAGATGAAATGCCTTGACGTTTATAAAAGATTCTTGGTTGATCTCGTCTGATTTACTGGCTACGTGTTAAAAATATTGATGGTTTCTAAATCTTATTGCAATCTGGGAGAAGGGTATTCTATATCACATCGAACATTGTGAAAAAATAATAACCAATAAATCGTATATAACACGCGGATCGTCCCATTATCCCAAATTATATCACTAATTCTGCTACTGTTTTAAATGATTTGTTTTGTCTGTTTTATTTACGAAAAAAATTGTTCACAATTATTATATCATTCAGAATTGTCACAAAAACTTTTTCGCCTTCGTCTCCTTCTTCTTTATATCTTTCATTTAGGACATCGTGCAAAAGCAAGTACTGATTCCACATTTGAAAAAAATTAAGTTTAAACAAAGGAGATAACATCCGTTGTGTTAAAAATATATCATCAAACAGATAACACAAAATAGCGTTTTCATTTCCTTTCTCTTTTAATACCAAAACACAAATTTGCACGAAATTCACACATCGCAGAATCAATGTCAGAGAGAGGTCTTTGTCTCCAAGCGTTTCGGTCTCGCAATTCCACTTCAATAAAAGTTAGCTTTGATTTGTTTGTTTTTTGTATACGGTGAATATACTGGGAAAGTCGTTGTTGGAAGTCTGGAACCTGAGAAAGGAATAGTTTGGTATCAAAGGGAAAGAGGTTACATGCCGAATCGCGTCTTGTTTTTCAAAAGGGGGAGAATTGGTTTTCGCGAAAGAAAGTACGTCCGAAGTGTTCGATGTCTTTGATTCGAGCTTCGGCTTCGTGTAGGAACTTCTGTGTGTGGTTTGGATCACTGATACA
>NC_051418.1:24073868-24074601 GCF_015228065.2 Penaeus monodon
CCCCCCGTGCTGTCGTGAAGAAATGTGCGTTTTCTATTTTCTTTAATCATAGACGGTTCTTTATTCCATAAAATGTTGACATTTCTTATTGAAATGTCACAAACTCTCCCTAGTATTCGAACAGCAGGTACTTCAATCGATCTTTTAATCCGAAACCCATTCTCTTTATGTTGTTTATGTCAAATAGTTACCAGACTGATCCGCATCGATAAAGCGCTATCAATCACCATGAGAGCAATCTTCGAAAAGTATTTTCCCGCTAATCTCAAGCAAGCAATCTTGACAGAAGCTGCTCGTCAAAATTCCCCTTGTCGGACGTAAGCAAGATCCTCACATGGCGATCTCGTATTGCGTTGCGGTGATTCGAACGACAAAATATTTAAATTCAGAGTAAAAGCCAAAAGGAGAGATAAAAGGAGCAGGCGAGCTTTAACACAAAATCGCCGACGAAATCTCAAAAAATGTGGAACAGAAAGTCATTTTGCCCAATAAAAGACAAACGTGTTGGCGGCCCAGAGTGGAAAGGTTCGAACCGTCCGTGAAGTGCGAATCACCTGACACAATACTATCTACGAGATCGACGTTAACCGTGACGCGAACCTTTCCCTGATTCATAAACCACTGCGATTTGCTAACACGAAGAAAGAGAAGGTTTACATTCTATCGCTTAGATGCAACAAATAACAAATTCAACATTTCACGTGTACTCTCGTTTACATGAAAATGGAAAAAA
>NC_051418.1:24075266-24075500 GCF_015228065.2 Penaeus monodon
TCCTTCGAGACGGAGTTACATAAATACAGCGATCTGACATCTTCCCTGATAGTAAGAGAAATACTCCCTTTGTTTTTTTCAGGCGGCAATCGTCAGTAGATACCGTGACCGTTACCTTATCAGCGCTTACGTGCACGCCTTGCCTTGTTTACGAACATGTTCTCTGTTGATTATAATGACAGCCAAATAGTTCTACTTTCAAATGCTCGCCGCGCTGCTTTCCCGCATCGTCAT
>NC_051418.1:24077779-24077990 GCF_015228065.2 Penaeus monodon
ACCTGTACCTCGATCACTCGCAAGTAGCAGGCGCATAAACGAATAATCCAAACCAACATGTGCTTGCTTACTTTCTCTCCTACAGCTGCCCTCCTTAACATATGTCCGATGTCGTAGCCGTTTGTGTGCTGAATGCGACTATAATTCTGTAAGATAGTTTTTTTTTGTGGGTGGGTCGTACGTGTGCTTAGTTAAGGATAAGCATGTTCAA
>NC_051418.1:24078200-24078852 GCF_015228065.2 Penaeus monodon
GTTTCTGCTTATCTACCTATCATATTCTAAGATTGTAATTATAGCTTAAAAATTCCGTTTGCGACCATCTATCGCGTCGTTTCTCCAGTTTTGAGAGTGAATTTTTCTTAACTTCTGTTTGTACCTGTTTTTTTTCTGTATAATATCTCTTTACTCTTTTCGGAATCATATGAATCATCCTGTGATTTCCATTCACATGAGATCGATTTTCTCTTGTTTCTTCCATTTCCCTTTCTGTCTTTCTTCACCTTTCTCTCTCAGTATCTCCGAGGATATCTATATCAGTTATCCTTCCTCTGTTATTCTCCTTCTGCCTGACTTTTTTCGTAAATACATTAATTATTCGAAGGTCAAACACGATTTATTTTTCATTACTTCTAACTTCATGTCTTTATAATAATACATTATTTCCCTCATTCCCTCAGCCTCATTTTTTTTTTTTTTTTCGTTCTTAGAGAAAGATAATTATTCTCTTTTTTTCTTTAATACTTCCCTTTTAACTCTTAGCTTCTTTCTTATCTCTTTCTTAGCCAAGTTAATTAAGAGCCGTAGGGATCTTGCGTGTAAAGAAAATCCATAGAACGCCATGAATTCTTGAGAGACCTTGCTGTCCTTGACTTCAGTTGTTTCGACCTTCAACATGTCCTTAATG
>NC_051418.1:24079181-24079343 GCF_015228065.2 Penaeus monodon
CCTTAACGTTACCTTCTGCTTGCGTGAAGACCGGTTGCCAATTTGTCATATTCTCGGCTGTGTAATTCGCCCCGCCCGTCTCTTGTCAGGGCTGTAGACTCTCTTGTCTTTTCTTACAGCTCGATCTGAAATGAATTAAGATGATGAGGCTTTTCCTTCTTT
>NC_051418.1:24079365-24079794 GCF_015228065.2 Penaeus monodon
CGTGTGTGTATCGTCTATGATGATTTTTTTTTTCATTGTTATGTTTTTTTTACTGAGTTCTTTTATCGCCTTAATTATGTAATTGTGTTTTATCGTACATATTGTTTTATTGTGATATCTTTTATCATGTCTAGCCATCTTGTATTTCACTGTGTTATAGCTTCCTCGTATGTTGTTATCAAGATGTTACCTTTAGCTTATCATCCAAGTCACTGTGTTATCGTCTTATTGAGATTTATCATCGCAAATATTTCCTCGTCTTTTATCCTTTTCTTATTTTCAGTCATTTAAATTACTTTATTATACTCTAGATTTTTCTGTTCCCTGTGTTATGTGTTGAGCTTCGTCTTGGTAATATTTTGTTTGCCGGCTCCATTTGCTGGTAAAGTAATGATAGTGAGGGCTGCAGATGTAATATTACTTCGGATG
>NC_051418.1:24080436-24080667 GCF_015228065.2 Penaeus monodon
CCCTCCTCTGTACCTGCGTTCAGGATGCATATATCCTTCAACCTCAGTGTAGAGATTCAAAGAGAAATCTGAAATTATCAAAATCTCAGGGTAAACATCTTCAGAGCTTCGGGCGTGAAGCAAGGCACTGGGTCGATACATTTTTTTGTTGTATTTTTTGTTGTATTAAAGGGAAAAGGTTGTGAAATATCATTGATGTTTAGATAGGTTGATGACGCTTGCAGGTAGGGT
>NC_051418.1:24081042-24081689 GCF_015228065.2 Penaeus monodon
CCTTCTCCTTCACTTTTTTTTTTTTTAATCTAAGTGGAATAAAATGAAATAGAAATGTTACCTTCTCCTTCACCCTTTTTTTATGGAATAGTTTTTTTAAATAGTACCTTTCACTTATCCCTTTCTACTAAAAACTAGAGACAAACAAGCTATCTAATTAACTAAATTATTGAACAACTATTTTTTTCCTCTCTCTATTCTCCCTCTTTCTTTTCGTCTTTTTCTCTCTCTTTCTATCTTTTTTTCTCTCTCTTCCTTTTCGTCTTTTTCTATCCCTTTCTATCTCTATTTTTCTCTCTCTTTCTTTTCGTCCCTTTCTCTCTCTTTCTATTTTTATTTTTTCTCTCTTTTTTTCTCGTTTTTTTCTCTATCTTTCCATCTCTATTTTCTCTCTCTTTCTTTTCTTTTTTTTCTTTCTTTCAATCTCCTTTTTCGATTTTTCCTTGAATGTTTTTTTTTTCTTCTTCTTCTTCTTTCTTTCTTTTTTTTTTTTGCAAGGTAACAATCCTATTTTTTCTGAATTGGGAAGGGAAAGTGCATACTAGTCATACAGGTCTCCTATGTACTATTCCCGTAGGCAACCACACGGTTATATTGCGTTTTATACGATAGTTATACGTCTGACTATATGGCTATATGTTGATATA
>NC_051418.1:24081848-24082440 GCF_015228065.2 Penaeus monodon
GCGAGTAACAAAAGACAGCTCGCATTTTCGTCCAGCGATGCTTTCCAAAAAGTAACAAGAACAAGATATTCAGATAAATAGACAAAACAAAAGTATAAATACAAAGAGAAAAAAAAAGAACATCGAGGGGTCCGAACACCATCCAGCGGTTCGCTTTTGTTTTGCATTCTGTAGGCTTGCGTGCGGCCATGTTTATAGTCATGCCGGACGCTTTTGTATCAAACGTGCGAAAACTCGGGTCTTTACTGTGATGCTGGTGATATTGGCTCTTGTTTTCTGCATTTGTGGTTTCTCATTTTATTGCCACGTTTTATTAGTCTTTCTTTCATCTCACATTTTTGTTTCATTCTATCTGTATATACACGTATTTGATTATGGGTCTATACTTGTATCTGCTGACGTTTATTAATGTTTTCTCTCTCCATCTCTGTGTCTATCTATCCATCTTTTTATTTATTGGTCAATCGGTTTATCTCACTCTTTACATGCTGATTCTTTCTCCTTCTGTAAATCATTACTTTGCGTCTGTCCATTTCTTCATTTTACCTAGTCATTGGGTTTCACTTGTTCTTTTCCCTTTCTTTTGTCTGCG
>NC_051418.1:24083007-24083081 GCF_015228065.2 Penaeus monodon
ATTATCTTCGTCATCATTGCCATAATCTATGGATTTTATAAAGTATATGTATCTCTAACATTTTTTTTTCAAGA
>NC_051418.1:24083121-24083468 GCF_015228065.2 Penaeus monodon
GTCGTTCAGTCAGCCTTGCGTCAAACTAGTTGATGAGACTTGTTTATTTGATAGTTGCTCAAAGATCTCATTATTACCATAATTCTACGTCCTACTTTCACAAGATTTATTTATTGATTATATCTTTATACAATTTTCGGACAGAGGCGTTCTTTCTCTATCTTTTTCTTATTTTTTCTTCTACTATTATTATAATATTTTTTATATAATCTCTTGGCTAAGACAGTTATCCTTCTTTTAATATTTTCCTCCTTCTTCCCGTCTCTTTCTCTTCTTTTCCTTAAAACAAAATAAAGCAAAAAAAAAGTCAGTGATTCATCATATTTCTTCATCTTTTATTTTTTCCC
>NC_051418.1:24083499-24083763 GCF_015228065.2 Penaeus monodon
AACGAACAAGGGACATAACAGGTTTGTGAAGAAAATAACAAATTGTCAGCTTTCCCATTTGCGACGTTGCCAAATCGACGGGCGTGCACCTTTGCAATGTACCCTCACTGCTTTCTGTCATCTTAAAGCACGTGGAAATATGCAAGCATTGTAAGAGATATCGAATATGAATACTGGTAAGTAATTTCTTTCCGATATACGCATCAGTAATCGGGAAGGAAATGAGAAAAGAAAGGAGAAACATCAATTCTAATTTAAGAATGT
>NC_051418.1:24084312-24084406 GCF_015228065.2 Penaeus monodon
TTATTTTGGTCGTCTTGCCACTAACAGAACCGCAGAGAAAAGGCATAGAATACTCTTCCTAAACATAACCACAGAAAAGACATAGAAGAGATAC
>NC_051418.1:24084577-24085055 GCF_015228065.2 Penaeus monodon
CCCGGAAAAAAGGCAAAGAAAAGATGTCAAAGTCGACAAACATCATCCATTCCCGGACCGAAGAAAACGGACGGCGACTGACCGAGTCAACAGAGCATTGTCAACATCCCGAAGCATCGAAACCTTGCCCGAGACTCGCCAAGCTGAAACCTTTTTAGAAAGCCTATTGAAGCTTTCCCGACAGCAGGAAGCTTGGGGTCTTTGCACTCGTTCCTCCTGGAGGTTCGGATCGAGAAGAGAGCTTTTGATAACGAGGTCTGGAGCGGACGAGACACGAAAACAAGTTCTATTAGCTAAACGGCGCTTCCTCTCCGTTTTCATAATTACTGCTATTGCGAGATAATTATTTTCATTAACCAAGGCTGTCTTCTCCTTTCTTTTTTTTCTTCGTCTTATTATTACTATTCTACTTCTGCTGCTGCTTATTATTAATTTTGTATACTGCTAATTCTTTTTATTATCATTAATCTACTGCTGC
>NC_051418.1:24085104-24085171 GCF_015228065.2 Penaeus monodon
CCTTCCCCATTCATCATCATCTTCCTCATTATTGTCATCGTCTTACTCTCCTTCCTCCTCATCTTCC
>NC_051418.1:24085212-24085442 GCF_015228065.2 Penaeus monodon
GGTTAGTTCAAGCATTTTTTCTGGTCTTGACTGTGAAAGCAAATGGAAACCCATTTTAGAGATCATATTCACGTTATTTCCTAAACGTTGCACTTGCCGCTCTTGCAAACATTGGATATGAAAGCCTCTTTAGTGGGTTGCAACAAATACTCGTCCACAAACACATTGGTTTCTGTGCTTGTTATGTATGTGTATGTACGTGCATTTCTGCATGTGTATCCGCGTCTGTT
>NC_051418.1:24085627-24085695 GCF_015228065.2 Penaeus monodon
CCTGCTTGCCCGCGCCTGTGTTTAGGGAAAAGCCAAACGATGATCGAGTTTCCGAAGACCATAATTCG
>NC_051418.1:24085723-24086050 GCF_015228065.2 Penaeus monodon
CTCGAGGTCGGAGGGAAATCTCAGGTCGCCATGGCAACTCTATCTCCCGAGCGCCAGAGCAAGGGGAGAGGGGAAAGAGAGAGAGGAAATCAGGTAAGGCAAGTCCTCTTCTTTTTTTCTTCTTTTTTTTTATCCCGATTTATAAAACAACAAACTTCCTACAAAATTCAATATCAAGTTATAGTCAAGGCTATAATAGACACAAACAGACTGGTCCACTTTGAAGAAACCTGTATTAGCAACGAGTCAAAGAATTCCACATAATGGTATTCTCATCTTAAAGATAAATCAAGATTTCCCAGCGTCATCCTAAAGAACCTAGAATTT
>NC_051418.1:24086083-24086468 GCF_015228065.2 Penaeus monodon
ATACTTTTACATTTTCCTAATATACTAAACAAATCACGCCACGAAAGAGATGTATAGGCGTCTTTAAATATGATTATTCTTACGACTTTCATGCGACTGGTAACACTTTTACATAATTGCTCTTTTAACCGCAACTAATACCATGACGAAAGGATAAAGCTGTTAGGTGTGTCTGTAGTTTAATGAACTGCCTGGATTGAGATTAATTCCTAATTCCTCGAACGATCCTTTCGAGCTGTAAATTCAATCATCCTAATTCGCTCATAATCGGGGCATAATAATCTTGACTTTGATTACTACATAAGAAAGGAAACCTTTGGGTGTTTCAGTTTTCCTGCCTTGTTATTTTCTGTATATGTGCAGCTTGTGGATGAGTAGATAAAGG
>NC_051418.1:24086535-24086975 GCF_015228065.2 Penaeus monodon
GCATAAATTCAAACACACCAAACCTAGAGATGTCGGAGAATGCAGAAAGAAATATTATATTTTCGAGTCTCTCCGGTTTCCTACTTTCTAGACATATCCACTTCCTTTTACTCAAAATCAAATGACTCCTGAAGACTCCAACTTTACGAAGTAATCTCATCACGCCAAGTTAACGAAAGCAAACGATGACGCGGCCAGAAAAAAAAAAAAACATTGCTAAAACCAGAAGGAATTTCAAACACAAATTATCTAACCGTGCAAACATTTTGACTTGCATTGAGAAGAATTAAAGCAATTATCGACTGATTGCTTCGCTTCTCTGGCAGCTTTCCCTCAGAAGGCAAAATGAAAGGACGATTTCTCTAGGCTGAAGGAGGAATCTTGAAGCTCAAAGCATATATCAGGCATTAAATTGATGAATGAATAAAGGGCACAGTATG
>NC_051418.1:24087159-24087259 GCF_015228065.2 Penaeus monodon
GATTTGACGTATACTTAAAATGGTTAAATATGTTGTAGAACAGTAAACCAATTTATCACTGTCATTATTTAATCACCAATAATATCAATATTATCGTTTG
>NC_051418.1:24088330-24088670 GCF_015228065.2 Penaeus monodon
CCCTGAGCTGAAACGGCTTAGAAACTCCAACGCAAACGCCACGCACAGACGGCCATCAAAGAAACCCCGAGAACAAAGAAACGCACCCCATAGCAAGTCTAGAAAGCACCTCGTTCGAACCGGTTTCAGATCCGATGCTTCTTGCAAGCTGGCCAACTACTGTTAAAGAAGTCAAGAGTGAGAAAAAAGACGGTAAAAAAGTCTTTTTGAAATATTTATAATGATCTGGTTCGACTAGTGTAAGAGTGGTGTGTTTTAAGCCCTTCACTGCGTTGGAATATGTTGTCTGATCCGGATCTCCTTTTCAGCTAATGAGCAGAACGCACGGGCCGAGGGGCAG
>NC_051418.1:24089776-24089950 GCF_015228065.2 Penaeus monodon
TCATCTACAGAGCCTAGAGCCGCTTTGCAAAACCTAGCCTATTGATCACATGATTATCAGCCAAAGCAAAAACGAGATAATAAAATTTTATTAATCTAATGACATCTGCAATTAGTTTAATTCCTTTCCATTGCAGATTCTTACATCCTTGTAAACCATTAAGAACAGCCGATG
>NC_051418.1:24090073-24090257 GCF_015228065.2 Penaeus monodon
TCGTCCACTGGGAAGTGGTCTCTTTTTAACGAGTGAAACTGGTGTGTATTTGTTGAATGTTAAGAAGGACCGATACGGATGTGGAAGCTTCATGTCCCTTACTTTCCTTTTGCCGGCCACTACTCTCGTTTCTGCTATTGCAAGGGCTCTCTGTGTGAATTCGTGGTCTTTGTCTCTTAGTAAA
>NC_051418.1:24090486-24090711 GCF_015228065.2 Penaeus monodon
TCATTTTTTTCGGCAATTCCTGCAGTGCAATTCGAGCCGACCGCTAAAGCCAGATGGGAAGTAGAAACTCCTTGGATCCGTTTAGAAAAAGAGAGAAAACACTTAGTGAAACGGAAAATTAGACGCTAAAGAAATAAATATATATATGAATCGCTATAGCAAAAGAACAAGACTTTTTTGTATTGCATCGAAGACTGCTGTCTGAACTTGGTCTGGTTGCTACCA
>NC_051418.1:24090742-24091096 GCF_015228065.2 Penaeus monodon
CGCGGTATCATTGCTTCCAAGCGGAATAATGCAAGAGCAACATGCTGACTTCAACCTGCAAGCACATCGTAACATAGCGACTCAACAGACTGAACTTGTTTACAGAGAGAATGTGACCTCCATCGAAGGCAAGGTAAAAGTATAAAAATATTTATATACAGATAGATAATCAGAACTCGGACAAAAATGAAAGATAAAAATGGCTAAGCACATGTGGGGGATGGCATTTGGGTACGCCATTTTGATATTCACAGGGGAAAAGTTTGTGACTATTTAAATCGAATGTGTTAGCCTATGTGTTAATAGTGATTTCTAAAGTCGCTTGCCAACATTACTCCATTAGACTCTACATGA
>NC_051418.1:24091208-24091901 GCF_015228065.2 Penaeus monodon
GAATTTGTTCTTCTATGTCTACTCATGATCGTTCTTTTTACATTTAGGTGCTTTACCGTAGGTTTCCTTGCTATTTCTTGTCTTGTGTGAAACCTGTTTTCGGGCAGCCTGAACTGGTGCATAGCATGGCGCTTTCCTTGAAAAAGAAAACGATAAAACGAAGACTTCTTGGCATGTCATCTCTCCCTCGAAACCTTGGCACTTTCCCGAATCATAGCCATGGCACCGTCGTGTTTCGTAGTCGCGAATCTGAACGGTAAATTTGAAATGAATTAGAATCAAAACGGTAGCGCTAATGATAAATTTGAAATTGATTTGAATTAGAACCGTAGCGCCAACGGTAAATATGAAATGAATATTGAACATATCGGCGGTACCAACGATATATATTTTTAATTAATATGCATAATGGTAATAGTAACGGTATATTTGAAATGGATTTTAATCATAACGGTAGCACCATAATGTAACACAAATCCCGAATCATAACGGTAAATTTGAAACGTATTTGAATCGTAACGGTAGAACCATCCGCGCAATACAATTCCGAATCATAAACGGAATGCCGCGAATTTTCATATTAAAACTTATCTTCATATTTTAATGTAATTCTAAAACATATCTAAACAGTACATATAAACAGTAAATTCCCTTGGTTTAAGATGGTCCATGAGCGCCCACTTAATTTCACAG
>NC_051418.1:24092033-24093100 GCF_015228065.2 Penaeus monodon
ATGCAAGCAATTAATATTTTGCGATTCTTTTCCACGCCTCCTAAGATCAGTTACAGCGAAGAATCTCAGGAAATCAATAGATTATTTGTTTAGGGTTCTTTCGAGTATTCGGAATATTCTTGAGATCATGACAAGACAATAACCGTTTCTGATTAATCCTTGGCGAAATCTTATATTTTCTCTTTGTCTGATTTATCAAACAGCAGGGGAGACAGCTTCCTAAATGCATTTGAATATTTCTCCGTTTTTCCGTTCATTCGTTAATGCATTTTGGGAATTTGTGTTCAGAAAAGTATATCTTCGGTTAATACCAAGTGTACAAAGAGGAGGAACCGTTATATTTTAAACGCTAGATTTCTGTATAATCTTATTTATTTTTCAAGTGTTTTAGAACAAGTAATAACTTTTTTTGTGGCGCTCTGAGGAGCGGAAGATTTGTGTATCTCTTCTGATCTTTCAACGGAAATAATCAAAATACACGAAGAGCTTTACAGTTCCTTAGTGACTAAGCTTATATCCAATGTATAGAACTATAATATTCCTTTATTTTTACTTCGGATGCCCATTGGAGGAGTTCTCTGTATGTACAGTGAGTGAGAAATAGGTTTTAGAAAAAAAAATAAGGAAAAAAAACATAGTTACCTGCATATTTATGTATTTGTACTCACATATGTATATCCATGTGTACCAAGGTCCATGTGCGCGGTGTTAGACCTTGCTTCTGTGCGCATGTTAAACGTAGGGTACAACTTTTCTCTCTCTCTCTTTTGCCCATTTTTTTCTTCTTTTTTTTCCTTCAAGTGCCATACCAGTTCCCTCACAAACAGAGCTGATATTATAGGCTACAGATCAAGAGGAATGAGGATCTGTTGGCTCCGAGAGAGAGGAATGCCGTAACTCCGAGGGGTAAAAGCGAACGAAATATTTACGTCCTTATTTTTCGTGTCAAGTCCGGTCATTGACCAAGGAAAGGGAAACGTGTGGTTTGAAATCGTATTCATAAAGGGATATTATTCGTTATTGCATTATGGTATATTCTTTGTATACTAAAGTCGTGGAATTTTCTG
>NC_051418.1:24093409-24094021 GCF_015228065.2 Penaeus monodon
TCCAAAATTATGAACGAAAGAATACAGAGAACATTTTATGAGGTGTTTCATTAAAATAGTAAAATTCTGAAGCGAGAAAATCAGGTGGTATATAGGTAGGAATATGGTTATGGAAAAAAGGCTGCATTTCCCAAACAAAACAAAACAAAAACGAACAGGAATCTTTATCAAAATCACTTTATCAATATAATCATATGAATATTAATAATAAAACTATAACAGGAAAAAGGTAGGAGAAAAAAAATATCCTGAAATATATATATGTTTTTAATATTATAATTTCGAATAAGCACAAGAGTTGTCAAATGTGTAAATTGAAAGGGACAGCGATTTTAATGAAGAAGGACGAATAAAAGTAAAATGAAAAGTCAACGAACTTCGCCAAAAAATATATAAAAAAAAAGCAGCATTCACTTTTTTTTTCTCAAGATCTATTTTTTCTCTCTTTTTTTATCTCCCTCACTCTCTCTTCGTATTTCCTTCCTTATCAAATAATTCATGCAAATTAGAGAAACAATCCACAATTCATACATATAAAAAAACGAATATATTAACAAAAAAATGAGAGAAAAAAATCCGCCACAGCTACCGACACAAGGTAATCGACTACCA
>NC_051418.1:24094099-24094253 GCF_015228065.2 Penaeus monodon
CGGGTGGCGTACGTGCACAACTCTACAGGGATGTCTGCATAAAAACCAGTATATGGGTCAGTTCTGAAAAAAACAGTAGGAAAAAAACGCCAGTCCAGAGTTGTTCCGAAGGGTATAAGGAGCATGAGGGTAAAAGTTGCAAGAGTATGAGTGG
>NC_051418.1:24094912-24095060 GCF_015228065.2 Penaeus monodon
ACATATAAACATACTTGAGTGACCACGTGTATAAATGATATAAGATATAAGAGCGTAAAGATTTCTTGCGCACCAAATTTCAAAATGGCCGCCAGCTCGTCTACAGAGACCTTGCGTATAAAGACGGTATTTCTACATAGATTTGTTT
>NC_051418.1:24096605-24096669 GCF_015228065.2 Penaeus monodon
TGTATGTCACAAAAAAAAACGTACGTGCAAAAAACCTGACTTATGATATTCGAAGTTTTACATA
>NC_051418.1:24096936-24097123 GCF_015228065.2 Penaeus monodon
AGAGTTTATGTTCCCAAGAAAAGAATAACATCACAATCAGATCAAAAGGGCAATTTTATAATCGACCTTCGATGATGGAAAACCGTACAGGGAATTATATTTAGTGCTTCTGTTTTTATTTCTGACATAGAACACGTAGCAGTCTGCAATGGAGATTAAATTACAATATTTTATCTTATGATTTCAC
>NC_051418.1:24097178-24098007 GCF_015228065.2 Penaeus monodon
CTTTACACTACAGTTTCACGGTAGACGCAAATAAACCCTAGATTGTGTCATATTTCGTCCCATCCCCTTCTTCTAAGGAAATCGGCATTAAATATTTCGACTTCTATCACAGAGGATCAGGATGCAGTTGTCCAACCAAGGCTTTTTTGCTCGTTTTTTTCTTCTTCCAAGCCTCCGAGAACCAAGTTACTGTTTTTTTTAATCTACAGGGCGAGTTTCTAGCAGCTGTTCTGAAAGTCGCGATGGAGCACTTGGAAACAGCTTCGAGCCGTGTTTGAAGGAAGGGGTCGATTCTCCAAAGCGCTGTACCATTCTGTTCTCCTAAAGTCTAGATTGTGTTTCACTTATTCACTTACTAATTCAGTCACTCAGCTACACAGAATTCACCTGCCAATTAATTTACTCGTTTCACTCACCTACACAACTAATTAACCTGCTAACTCATTTCACTCATTGTACACACTAAGTTCACTCACCTATTCACCTATATTTGATTCACTTACCTATTCAGTCCACGCACCTTCTCTTCCACTGACAGTTCACTCATCTACTCAAATTTACTCACTCATTTTAGTTCACTCACCAGCTCACCTGCTCAGTTATCAGCAGGAGCGCTCGCAAACTACTTTATTAAGGAAGAGATATGAAAAGCAGTATTGCAGGTACGAGTCCTTGCGTGCACAGGTACGCTTGCTTGCAGTCATGTCAGTGGCGCAGATGTTGACGGTAATTGCAGGCAGCAGGTGAAGGAACATGTCTGTGATATTCCACATACAATTAGTATTGATGGATTCGTCACGTGTAAGTTTTAACACCAACGTGAAATGTA
>NC_051418.1:24098098-24098296 GCF_015228065.2 Penaeus monodon
TTGCAAATGTTACTACAGTCATAAAATCTGAACCACAAAAAGGCAATGGAAGACAGCGGCCAATGTCGTCGATGGTGTGTCCTTGGCATAGCCATTCGTTGTCTGTCTTGTACTAGAATCTGCACGTACGCGGCCTTCTATGACGTATATGCCATTTATGCGAGTACTTGTCTACTGAAACTTGTTCACGGTTACGTG
>NC_051418.1:24098316-24098714 GCF_015228065.2 Penaeus monodon
TGCATGTATCCTTAGAAACCAGGGGCTACGAACATAAACCTCTCAATGGCTACGGAATTTCGATCAAAACCACATAACTCCTCGATTAGCCATCCTACAAAATTTATCCTAAAGCATCAGAAATGTTTTGGTAAATCTTAGATTTTGTCAAGTACCCGGGGATCCAGCAAATCCCCGAAATCCTAGGGAAATCCCTGGCCTCCTTTGTATCCTTTTTGTACCCTCTTTATACCTTGGTCTTTGTCTCCCTCTTTGTATCTTCACGGACGATATGATTGTCTGCCTGTTTGTTGGTATATTAATTTTGAAATAAGTTCAGCGGCGAAAAGTGATAGCGATAGATTATACGGACACGAAGAAGCGGCGATTCTGATATGTGGCAGAGAAAGCTTGGAAAT
>NC_051418.1:24099389-24100210 GCF_015228065.2 Penaeus monodon
AAATGATATTTCACTCTTCTAGTTTACCATTTGTTTATTATTCTTACCCGAGCAAAATTAATGCAATGAATAGTAATACAAGTAACACTTCATATTTGTGATATGAATCTGAGTGGAAATAGAGAATAGATAAATAATGATACATACCATAATATAAGCATGACAAATAAGTATAAATGATACAAATATTTCGCATTTGATATTAAATGAAGCGAAAAATTACGTTAAGTGAAACAATGAGTGAAGTGAAACAAAGATCGAAGCGAAGCAGTGAGTTGCGTGAAACCTAAATGAATCAGCGAATAAAATAATTACATTCATTTCATTCTATCAGGAATGAAATGAAACAACGAATGGAATGATGTGATAAATGAAATGAAACAACAATTGGAATGAAATGAATGAAATGAGGCAACAATTGCAATGAAATGAACGAAATGAAGCAACGATTGGAATGGAATTAAGAAAATGAGGCAACAATTGGAATGAAATGATGCATACAATGAAACGAAAGCAATGAAACATCTTTCCTAAACCACACCAACTGTATCCATGACGGAAAAAAAACAATTACCAGACGCTACACGGACAAATAAATGAATAAAGGAATACATGAGGAAATGACTGCGCTCTTCCTTTGCACGCCATCCTTTAAATGCACAGAAAGAGGATGTTAAATGCCAAATTAAGTGGTTAACTGTTGTCGCTATTCTGTTTTAATTCACTTACCAACACCAGCTTAAACGAAGCTGGTAACCATCTTCTGTCGCTTCTGTAATATTAAATCTTTGATACTTCAAAGCTTTGCGCTGGAGAATAAT
>NC_051418.1:24100246-24100621 GCF_015228065.2 Penaeus monodon
TTTTCGTAGAACGAGAAACAAGTCTTAGGTAATGGGGGAAAAACAAAAACAAAACAAATAAGTTATACTGTACATCAGCCCATCGTTAGTATAGTCGGAAGTACCATGAGATGCAAAATTTCTCATTATGGGAAAGCCAATTTTCTTTGTGGATACTTATAAACAAGGATCTAAAGAAATACACGCTAATCATCGTAATTATGAAAATAGATGGTCATGGGCACTAGCTGGAGTAAGAAATAGACTTCAATTAAGAGCTTAATTAATGGCATGATTATGGGTACAGAACAAACGTCGTGCAGCTGATCTCCGTTACAGCTTGTTAATTCAGGAAGAAACACCACAAATGATTAACATTGTTGTAAAGAGATAGAA
>NC_051418.1:24100873-24101386 GCF_015228065.2 Penaeus monodon
TAGGTAGCTAGATTGATTATTATGAATGTAAATGACAAATATATTTTCTTGTAAAGATTAAAGAACCTCTTTCTTGGTGCTTCCTCCCTAACTATCGCGTTCATGACAAGAGCTGTGGACGTTCATGAGTCATAAACAAGTCATCGGCTCTAGAACCTTCTACCAACAGCCATTCCCAAACTTCTACTCTGACATTAAGAGACGTAACTTAACCGCACATCGAGAGCAGTGCGAATAACAGCCTGGTGTCTGATCATCACACGAAACTCCTGTAATATCGATTAAATACAGCAACGGCTAAATTATTGTTGATCGGGGAACGCGATGGGAAAGGAAGAGTGAAGACGTATTAAAGAAAAGAGTGTGAAAGAGAGTGCATGTGGATGATAAGAAAAGAGTAAAGAAGAAAATTAGGGGAAATATTTTAAAGAAAACGTCACTTGTCAGTTACTTAAAAAAAAATGATAATATAAAAAATAAATAAAAACAAAAATAAAAAACAAAGAATCGGCC
>NC_051418.1:24101546-24101809 GCF_015228065.2 Penaeus monodon
GTTTACTTATATCCTTCCTTTCTCCTAGTCTTTCCCAGACCTGTTTGACCAAATAGCTATATCACGGATGACTAAAACTGATTAATCCCCCCTCGGTGCCTAGAAGCCAGACTTTCCTTGAACACAAACAGCCGTGTTGTCCTTCTCTGTTTGCTGGTCACCCGTTACTTTGCTTGAATCAACGGGTAAATCTGTATAATTATGTTTTTTTTTGTTCCCTCAAGATTTTATCGATATTTTAATCATTTTAGATGTTGATAATT
>NC_051418.1:24101942-24102180 GCF_015228065.2 Penaeus monodon
GTTATATTTATGTTCCGTATTTGATTTACTGAACATTCAGTATAGGTTTTTATTGAGTTTTTTGTTCATCAGACTAGGAAAGAAAGACTAGGTGAAGGGTTAGGTATAACATACAGTTATTACATAAGTTATGAAAATATGAATAGAATATAAAATCTGTAAAATATAGAAAATAAAGCTGAAATCTTATAGCCTTATCTATCTACCTACTTACTCAGTCTATTGCTTATTTGCTTAT
>NC_051418.1:24102696-24102929 GCF_015228065.2 Penaeus monodon
CTCTTTCCTTAATAGATCTTCAAATTTTCCTTTCCAGCATTAAATTATCTATCTGCCTATCTATTAGCTTCACAACCAACATAATCACAAGTTTCATCTCCGACCATATAGGAAGCAACATACACACCCATATACTGTACGAGTCTCTGTGCGTGCAAGCGTAATAGTCGCTAAGGCATAAAAAGTAATGTAACAAGAAGCTGAAAACAACCTTACCTGCAGGCGCTTGCTTT
>NC_051418.1:24103616-24104498 GCF_015228065.2 Penaeus monodon
AGAGTTTTAAAAGAATTTACTCCATTCAGTCCTCTGGGTATGTAAGAGCGGCAATTGTCTGAGAGTATACTGTATATTTACTTCAGAAACAGAATAACTATCTTTTGTAAAAGTCCAATTTGTGTTACTGTATTAATTTTGCTGTTATCACATTTATATATTTATTTCTTGATGTTACACTCTATTTGCATTTCGATTTTTTCTGATGTTCATTTGTTAAGACTTTTCTTATGCTAATTTGTAATCAAAGCCAGCTGTCAGCCACTTTAATAACAAAATCTCTTGGACGAACATTGTTGTTACTTTACGCCAAAAGTATAACAGCATGAATTGAAAAACTGCTTAAACTCTTCGGCAAGTTTAGAACCTTGTTGTGAAAAACAGTTATGATTGCTAATTACAAGTGTAACATCTTAAGACTGTTAAACAAACTTGTTTTATGATTTTCAGACTTACTTTCTCACACTGAACAAAGTTCTTGTGTGAGTCACTCTGTCTGAGATTTTTACATGCACAGTGTTCTGGCATGTTTTGTCATTACACGAATTTATAAACTATATTCTTTATTCATAAACGTCTATAATGGTTTTTAAAAACTTATATCTGTAACGAATTTTTCTATAATACTTCTGCCTGATACTCTATTTTTCCATCTTTCCTCCTTAACCTAAGACCAAATACTTACACTTATAGCAACTCACAGCAGACGAAAGCAGGAACTACCACATGCCTAAAAAAAAAACAAGTAGCCCGTAGCAATAGACTACATGAGGGGCTTCTAGACAGCCAGCTCTCTTCCTCATTGTATGTGATTGCCACGGGGCATCCTGGAACCTCTGAATACAGGAACTGGTCGTGGAGAGTTCTGATAACGATCATGAA
>NC_051418.1:24104539-24104625 GCF_015228065.2 Penaeus monodon
ATCCCATCTTGCTTTTTTATGCGATTCAGATAGGAAAATGTGATTTATGTGTTTACGATATGAGTTTTTGTACAAAGCAGCTGGTT